>NC_142601.1:55770303-56070303 GCF_041222555.1 Hakea prostrata | reverse complement strand
AAAACTGGATTTGATGCTATATGAACCGCAGCTTGATTATCACACCATAACTTCATTGGTGTGTCATCAATAATTCCTAATTCCTGGAGTAATTGTTTTATCCATACCATCTCGCATGTTACCTGTGCCATAGCACGATACTCAGATTCTGCGCTTGATCTTGCTACCACAGTTTGTTTCTTACTCTTCCATGATACAAGATTTCCTCCAAAGAATGTGCAGTAGCTTGTAGTCGATCTTCTATCAATAGGTGATCAAGCCCAATTAGCATTAGAGAATCCTTCAACATTTCTATGTGCATGATTAGTGTAAAGAAGTCTGTGTACTAGTGCTTTCTTAAGATACCTCAGAATTCGTATAACTGCATCCCAGTGTGATGTTCATGGGGTAGACAAAAATTGACTCACAACACTGACAAGAAATGCAATATCAGGTCTAGTCACAGTCAGATAATTCAGCTTCCCAACAAGCCTTCTGTACTTCTCTGGATCATTAAGAATGGTTCCATCTTTTGACATTAACTTTAAGTTACATTCCATGGGAGTGTCTATGGGTTTTGATCCCAACATTCCTGTTTCAGAAAGCAAATCCAGTACATACTTTCGTTGAGATAAGAAGATGCCCTTTCTTGATGGGCAACTTCAACTCCTAGAAAATACTTTTAACTTGCCCAAGTCTTTGGTCTGAAATTTCTCTTGTAAATAGGTCTTTAACCTATCAATTCCTGAAGTGTCATTTCCTGTAATGACAATATCATCAACATAAACTACAAGAAAGATTTTGCCTGCATCAGAGTTTTTAAAGAATACAGAGTGATCACTTTCACAACGAGTCATCCCAAATTCTATTACAACAGTAGTGAATCGTCCAAACCATGCTCGAGGTGACTGCTTGAGACCATATAATGATTTGCGGAGGCGACAAAACTTATTCTTCTCCCCCTAAGCAACAAACCCAGGTGGTTGTCCATATACACTTCCTCATGCAGATCTCCATGAAGGAAGGCATTCTTCACATCCAACTGAAACAAGGGCCACTGGTAGGTAGCGGCAAGAGAGATTAAAATGTGGATGGAAGTAAGCTTGGCAACAGGCGAAAAAGTATCAACATAATTTATGCCATAAACTTAAGCATAGCCCTTGGCGACGAGACGAGCTTTCAGGCGAGCTAAAGAACCATTATGATTAACTTTCACAGTGAATATCCGCCTACAACCAATAGCTGTCTTTCCTGAGGGTAAAGACACAAGATTCCAAGTTTGATTGTCCTCTAAGTCTTGTAATTCTTTGTTCATTGCACTGACCCACCCAGGATTAGACAAGGCTTCAAGAACATTCTTAGGAATAGGATAAGTCTCTTAGTAGATAGAGCAGTAGAGAACCCAGGTGATAAAGTAGAATATGAAATAAAGTTAGAGATGGGATACTGAACACAAGAACGAGTACCCTTCCGAAGAGCAATGGGAATATCAAGGTCAGATTTGGCAGGAATGTCCGCCGGATCAATAGACGAAGTCGGCATAGAGGTAGATACCGTAGGTGCAGAGGGGGGAGCCGGTGGTTTTGGATGGCGCATGTACATTTTGGTGATGTCTGGCAGAGGTGGAGGTGAAGGAACTGTATCCTGTGGAAACACATTTTGAAAAATACATAGATCATCATTTAGGTCAGTTAAACTTTGAGATTCAGTAGAAAAAGGAGTGGACTCAAAAAATGACACATCTGTAGTAACAAAATATCTTCGTAAGTCAGAAGAATAACAACGATATCCCTTTTGAGTGCGAGAGTACCCCACAAAAATACACTTAAGTGCACGAGGATCAAGTTTAGAGATCCCTGGGCGATGATTACGAATGTAACATACACAACCAAATACGCGAGGAGGCAAAGTAAATAAGGGAGATGAAGGAAATAAGAGAGAATGAGGAATGCCACCTTTTAAGACAGATGAAGGCATCCTGTTAATAAGATAACAAGCAATTGAAACTGTATCAGCCTAAAAGGATTTAGGAACCTTCATCTCAAATAAGAGAGAACGGGTGACCTCCAATAAGTGTCTATTTTTTCTTTCTGCAACCCCATTTTGTTGAGGAGTATCGACACAGAAGGATTGGTGAAGAATCCCATTAGAAGCCATAAATTTTCAAAAAGGATCAGAGAAACATTCTTTGGCATTATCACTACGAAAAGTACGAATAGGAACACCAAATTGAGTACGAATTTCATTAACAAAATTGCAAAATATGTTAAATAATTCTGAACAATTTTTCATTAAATAAAGCCAAGTGACTCTTGAAAAGTCATCCACAAATGTAACAAAGTATCTGTTACTTGAAGTAGAACTAACAGGACAGGGTCCCCACATATCAGAATGAACTAGAGAGAAAGGGTGATTTGATCTGTTATTTATACGAAGAGGAAAACTCACACGATGAAGTTTTCCAAATTGACAAGACTCACAGTCCAACTTAGAAAGAGGATGAAAACTTTTATCTACCAATTTTAGGTTTTCCAAAGAGGGATGCCCCAATCGACAATGTATTTGATGGGGGATGGAAATATTAGAACAAGCAGTAGAGGATATCTCCTCGAATAAATACAACCCCCGAGACATACAGCCTCTACCAAGCATCTTTTTCGTCGTAAGATCCTGAAATAAACAATATCCAGGAAATAATTTTACCAAACAGTTATTAGTGGAAGTAAATTTATGAACATATAATAAGTTAAATGGCAAATTAGGTACGTAAAGAACTGAGGGTAGGGTAATGGATGGAGTGAGTTGAATTGTACCCACTCCTTTAACATTGATATGAGAGCCATCAGCAAGTGTAACCAAAGATGATGATGGAACAAAAGAGGAAAATATACCTGTAGCCCCGGTCATATGATCAAAAGCTCCTGAATCAATGATCCATGGGCGAGATGTGGTTGAAAGGCAAGCAAGAGCATTACCTGTCTAAACAAGGGTGGCAGCGGCTGATTGTGGTTGAGTGGCCTGAAACTGAGTGAATCGAATATAATCTTCCTCAGTCATCTTTACAGTCTTACCCTCAGGATGAACTTTAGTAGTTGTAGACGCTGATTCAGAGGTGATGGTTGCATTTGCCATGTGTGGGGGCTTCCCATGAAGCTTCCAACAATATCGTTGAATATGTCCTGGACAACCACAATGATGACAAGTCTTAACTTGTCCCTTGTCGATAGAGAGTTGTGTGAACCTGGATATTTTTCAGTATTATTTCCTCGAGTTCGTCCTATATTCTGTCCACCAGGGGACTGTCCTCCAGAAGTGCCTCGAGAAACTGTTGCCAAAGCTGAATTTTCTGTAGAGTTATTGGTACTCTCCCGTGCAACACGAAGAACTCTTGAAAATGTGTCAGCTAACGTGGGTACATGATCACTACCAAGATTCTACTCCTTTACAAGACCTCCTAAGAAACCCATAACAGCTAATTGCTCTCTTTGATTTTGCATAGTTTTGATATCAGAGGAGATAGGTAGAATAGAGTTTAGTTTTTCATACATTCTTTTAAAATCTGCATAATATTGGGTAATATCTCTACCTTTCCTATCTACTCGATAAAATTCTTGGGACAATTCATAGATTCTAGCCAGATTATTCTGACTAGAATACAACACATTCAAGTACTCCCATAATTCCTTCACAGTTTGTAAGTGAGTAACCAAATCTATAATATTATCGGCCAAGGAATTAAACATCTGCCCAAATATTCGTGCATCAACAATTGCCCAAGTATCATCATCTTTAGGTACAGTCTTAGTCAAATGATCTATCTGTCCTCGTTCAGTAATAACAATTTTAACTATAGCCCTCCGTTGGTGGAATTTTAATACACCCTCCAATTTCTTCTCATTTAACCGATGAGAGGATGAAGAAATAATTTCAGTCATGGTATTTTTACTTAAAGTTTCTCCCATATCCAAACACAATTAAAATCAAATCACAGAAATCAGAATCAGAATTATTCCTAGATTAATCCCAGAATCAGAATTATTCCTAGATTAATCCCAGAATCATATTAATCTCATAACCATAAATAAACCAATTGAACCAACCGAACCAGAAAACAACTTAAAACCAAACTTAAAACCAATCTTAAAACCAGAAAACTTGCCCACGAAGTCTCTCTTAACCACGTCTCATAACCAGATGATCGCAGGTCACTCTTCTCTTCTCGAAGACTCTCTCTCTCACACTCTCTCTTTCTGATCTAAAGCAGCGTCGGAAACGAAAACCACCAGCACCAGCAACTACTCCGGCGGCTGCTTATTCTCCTAAGAATGGTGATTCTCTCAACCCTAAACAGATCGAGAGTGAGGAGGACTACAGACACTCTTCCTCAGCCCCAAATCACCAAACAAAAAATATCTCAATCAATCGCAGTTTATTCGTACCTGAAAAATGCAGATCCGACATCAATCGTGGCAATGATCTTGAGAAGAGGTCATCGCATAGCTTAGTTTGGGCATTCTCTTGCACCAATCTTCAATGAAGACACCAAAGTAATGGCAGCATAAGAAGCTGCATCAATCTTCAAATAAAAATCACCAACAAGTGCGACGTAAGGTGCTGCATCCCTTTAATTTCTGGAAACAACTCTCACACCAGGTCCAATTTATTTCCTTTCTATAGAATCAACTGTTTGTACTAGTAATTCTTAGAATCAAAAGGAATAAGAGGACCTACAGCTCTGATACTATGTTAGTTTGAGAAAGAATAAGGTGAAGAATGAGGGAGAGGAGAAGATGGAAGCCACGACTTAGTTGTGGAGGCTCAGATTGAACTGTTGAGCACTCCTCAAAATAACTTCACTGTATATAGGCTAATTTACAAGTCTATTCTATATAGGAAAGCATCAACCAATTTCGATTGGTATAAAACTCTTAATTACCGCCTCTTTTTCCTATCGAGAGTTAGCGCAAGACACTAACTCTCGATGGATCTGTCCTTTCCCAAATTGCCCTTTCCTAACAGTTTGGATAATATGGGTTTAGAACTAAAACATGCTGAAGTAGTCATATTTGCTACTGCTGGGACTCAAGGTATTTGAAGAACCTGGTAATGGTTTCCTTTGAGCAGTTATAATTGAATTGAGTTAATGTGTTATGAATGTATGGCATTTTTGGATTTGCAGACACAATCAATCAAAGTGCGGGAGCAGCAGCAGCAACAACAGCCCCAGCAACCCCAACAGCAGCAGCAGCAGCAGTTACAGATGCAGCAGCTATTATTACAGAGACATGCACAACAGCAGCAGCAACAGCAGCAACAGCAGCAGCAGCAACAACAGCAACAGCAGCAACAACAACAGCAACAGCAACAACAGCAGCAGCAGCAGCAACAACAACAGCAGCAACAGCAGCAACAACAGCAACAGCGAAGAGAGGGTCCCCATCTTCTAAATGGTACTCCCAATGGGCTTGTTGGTAATGACACAGTTATGCGACAGACCCCTGCAACTGCAAATGCTTTGGCCACAAAGATGTATGAGGAACGGTTGAAGCTACCAAGTCAGAGGGATTCTTTGGATGATGGAGCTATAAAGGTCCTTAGTCCTTACTCGCATAGTCTGTGTTAGGAAATGATACTCTTAACTCTTAATACAGCTTCTGATCATCATCAGAAACTTTTACAGCAAAGGTTTGGTGACAATGTGAGTCAGCTTCTGGATCCAAATCATCCTTCCATGTTGAAGTCAGCTGCAGCAGCTGGCCAATCGTCTGGGTACCCTTTTTTTTTTTTGGAGCAATTCCCTTACGTCTCCATTGCTGTCAAAATATTTGTTGTTGTTTCGGGTGTATCATCCGAAACTTTCGACTTTTTCGATGTGTAATGTCTCTCAGATGTTAAGCTCATTTCCTTTTTTAGGCAAGTGTTGCATGGCACAGCTGGTGGAATGTCAGGCACCCTCCAACAAGTTCAAGCTCGCAGCCAGCAGCTGCCTGGATCTACCCAGGTTTGTTTTGTCAGAAGTGATCCATTGCTTGTCCTTTCTCTTACCATGTATTTGTATGACTCAGAATGGTGACACAGGACATAAAGAGCGAGATGAATCAAGTACTAAATCCCAGAGCTGCAGGTCCTGATGGATCATTAATTGGAGTTCCTGGTATTTGTCTTCAGATGTTTTAAAATTGATTTTTGGGGTGCTTTATATATGATGTTGGGACAAATTTGTTGTATTACTTCAGTGTCCGAGTACTTGGAAAACTTTGTTGCTCGTGTTTTGTTTGTTAGTTGTTTTACGTCCCCGGGGACCATCTGGGAAGATTTGTTGCTAACGTTACATTTGTTATTTCAGGATCAAATCAAGGTGGTAACAATCTGACTTTGAAAGGATGGCCACTAACTCCACTCACTGTGAGTCTTTGGTGCTCTGTTACTAATATGTATCCTTTAGTGCGCCTCAGCTATTGTAGTGTTCTGAGTTGGAATTATGTCTGACTGGGCAACTGAAATCAGTTTTTCCTTGTTTTTGACATGCACTGGCACAAAAAGGAGTTGTAAAATTCAGATTATGATTAATGAAATAAAGCTGAGATATGGAGCAAGTGTTGGAGTTGTGGGTTCCCCAGAGAAAACTTGCGGCAGTGAGTGACTAATTTCTGCAGAATTTTGAAGAAGACCCTGAATCCCTGCATCCCTCAAGTAAGACTGACCCGCACCCCCAAGCCAGCCTCTCCTCTCTGACCCCCTTCCATCTGCAGATTCTCCCATCCCCGCAAAACCTATTTCTGCTAGGACAGCCCCTTCCCCCATCGCAAAGCATTGCCTCCCGTCTCCCTAACCCTGCGACAACCCCTTACCCCCCCCTCCCTGGTCAACTCTAAGTCCCTAACCCCCTCCCTTTCCCAACCCTAATATAGTAAGATGACATCCCAGCCTTTTCCCTTATCTTTTTCTTCTTCTCCCTCCTTACTTGCGGCAATTCTGGGATTTCCAGAATTCATACAAATCAGAATTACAGCCACACTCTAAACCTTAGTTTGCCCTAACCCCTTGACCTATGTCCATCCCCATTAGGATCTAGTCACCTCTCCCCAAACCCTACCTTTTACGGCTGCCCATTACATCATTAACCCTAGTATAACCTAATGTTCAACTTCCTCTTTAGAATCCCTAAAACCCTAAATTTTTAATTTTGTTATTCTCTCAACCATTCATCCAAACCCTAAGCCCTTCTAGAATAAACTTCCCTCGGCCCTAAAGGACACTCTACCCTAACCCTGACCCTAGTTCAAACCCTATAAACCCGAATTTTCAAAACGCTGGAACTGAAATTCAATTCTAAATAAAAATTACAGCAATGTTTCAGTCTTAGCACTCTAAACCCTGGCCGGATCTAACCATACCCCATTCTCAGCCGGAACTAACCATACCCCATTCTCAACCCTATAACCCCTGTCCAGCGCATTCTCTCCAACGGTATTACAGACCCTAGAAGACTGCTGATTCAGTTAAGAGGATCCTGAGGGTGGACCTAGACCGGCTTGCATCAATCATTAAACCCTAAATCCTGGTTCACATCATCTATGTTACTCATGGTGGCTTTAATTGTTCTTATTTGTTTAATTAGGTCTAGCTGCTAAGGATGGAATCATGGTGGATAAATATGTTTTGTATATTTCACTCATGGTAATCATTTGAAGGGTGTAAACTCAATTTGTGAACAGTAGTTTGTCTTTGTCATTACAGTGCATCATACTTTGCACAACTGTTCATACCTGGTAGTGTCACCGAAGAAATTTGTTATGGCATTTAGGGATCTGACTCTCTGGTTTCGCCACTCCACGTGTCACCAGTTAGTCTCCTTGAATTTGAAGTGTGTGCATTGATGATTGAGATCCAGCATTTCTTATATTTCTGCTTTACCTCTTCATCTCCCTTCTACAGGGACTTGATCATCTTCGCTCTGGGCTTCTTCAGTCACAGAAACCTTTTCTGCAAAGCCCTCAACCTTTTCATCAACTGCAGTTATTGACACCGCAGCAGCAGCAACTTCTGATTCAGGCGCAAGCCGCACAACAAAATTTGAATTCACCATCTGCCACTGATGTTGAAAGCCGAAGACTTAGAATGCTATTTAACGGTCGGAATACATCTCTTGGGAAGGATGGCTATGCTAATTCTGTCCACGAAGTAGTTCCAAATGTTGGATCACCAATGCAAACTGTTTTGCCGCGTGGGGTTGAGACAGAGATGCTTATGAAGGTATCTTGCACTTGGGCAACCTCTCTATTTGGAGTTGGAGTTGTCTAATCTTTTTTGTTTTGTGGGATTACTTTTCCTCCCTGTAATAGCCATCAGTTCTTCCGTTATTTTGTTCTGTATTGTAGAAAATAGCTCAGTTGCAACAGCACCAGCACAGTAGCAACCAACAGCAGCAACATGCACTTCCAACTCAGCAATCTCAGAGTTCAAACCACCAACTCCATGCCCAGGAGATAATAGGGGGTGCTGGCAGTGTCACTATGGATGGAAGTTTGTCAAATTCATTTCGTGGCGATCAGGTTGGTCAATCCAGTGGTTACATGAATATATGATAAGCCTTTGGCATCCTTTGTTCATCTTCTGTAAGTTTAGGTTCCTATGAGAATTGCTCATATGTTACTTGCTCATATGCATTTTTCAGGCTTCGAAAAATCAAGGTGGGCGTAAGCGAAAGCAACCTGTATCATCTTCAGGGCCTGCCAACAGTTCAGGAACTGCAAACACAGCAGGGCCCTCCCCAAGTTCTGCTCCTTCAACGCCATCGAATCATACAGCAGGGGATGTAATCTCCATGCCCACTTTGCAACATGGTGGAAGTTCCTCCAAGCCTTTGATCATGTTTGGTTCTGAGGGAACAGGCACTCTAACATCTCCATCAAATCAACTGGTAGGCAGATTTTTTTCTTTCCCTTTTCTTATTAGCACTCTATTTTGGCAGTGGGATGATAATGATCTTGAATTGCAGGCTGACATTGATAGACTTGTGGAGGATGGATCTCTGGATGATAATGTTGAATCTTTCCTTTCTCCAGATGAGACAGACCCCAGAGACACAGTTGGTCATTGTATGGATGTCAGTAAAGGTGCAATTATCCCTTTTCTAATTCTACTGTGATTTAAAGGAGTTGTGAGTGTAAAATTTCTGATCTGGATCATTATCTAAACTACTGGGTTTCTGTATCCTGTTTGTAATCCCATGAAATTTGCATTGAGACTATTGGATCTGTTTCTGAAACCAGGTTTCACATTTACGGAATTTGCCAATATTCAAGCAAGTACAAGTAAGGTTGTATGTTGCCACTTCTCTTCTGATGGAAAACTGCTTGCTAGTGGTGGGCATGATAAAAAGGTAAGGAAGTGGAAAGAATGTTTTCTTTGAGTTTAATAGTATCACCTTTAAGGGGCTAGCATGAGATGTACCAACTTACAGTGCTTAGTTAAAGAATGTGGCTGAAAGTATTTCATTATTTTTCTGAGGGAAATAATTACGAGTTAAGATTGAAAGTTACTAATTCTAGAGGGTAATGTCTTCCATGTTGATGATTCTGTTGTGCAGGTAATATTGTGGAACACAGATTCTTTAAAGCAAAAAACAGCATTGGAAGAACATTCTTTGCTGATAACCGATGTTCGTTTCAGTCCAAGCATGCCACGTCTTGCTACATCTTCTTTTGACAAAACCGTCAGGGTTTGGGATGTGGACAATGTTAGTGGATTTTCTCATTTTATTATCATCCTGATCTTAATAGATTATTTATTTCTTCTTAAAGTGCTCTTGTTATTTGAAATACTTATCTTGTTATTTTCTCTTTTTGGAATCTAATTTTTATTTCAAGCTGTAGTCTATATCTTTGATTTATTTTTTGATCTATGACTGCTGGATATATGTTCTAATAGTTCTTGAAGTTTTTGAAACTATTAAGCTGAAAGCTCAATAGTTCTTTACAGGTTTTATTGTGTTTCCAGATAAGGAGACAGTTGTATTCACTATTTACCTCTTAAAAACCACCCACAATGGTCATTTGGATTTGAGACCACCGAGATACCGAGATTTTGACGAAACTAGTATAAAATCTGCCAGGTTATGGTGGGGGTTATGCACATTTTTGGGTTTGTTTATTCTTGGATAGCCTATTTTATGGCCTATAAACACATACCCATTGTTAGTTTGACTAAGAAAACAACCCACAATGGTCATCTGGATTCGCACTCATGCTTGGTTGTATGTGGTCGAAATTGAATGTATTTTCACTTATCTAAACATGTTTGAAGTATAAATTGACATAAATAATGAGGAATTTCGATTGACAATGAAGTAAAACATTAGACCTCTATTAAAATAAATAACATATAATTAGAACATATGGATGTACATCATTTCATTAGTAGTCAGATATCAAATACAACTCATGTGCAAACTATGAAAGAATAGGAATTACATAACAACTTTGAGTCATAGGAAATATAAGACCAAAGAAATTCCTCTAGAGTATAGACTAATTGATGTAAATCATTTCCAGGGGCCGCGTAGGGCCTAGGGTTGCTCTCTCAGTCCCTAATCACACCTGGGGTATTTTGGTCATTTTAGCTAAATTTTATGGAGTCCAAGTTAGGGTGTCACCGGGTCCATCATTTTAGTGGGACCCTAGATCTATTTTTATTTTTGAATTTGAGTTAATATTTTGTTAGTTATTAAAGAGTCCTTGTTAGGGTTGGATTCCTAGTTTGTGAAGGAGTCCATTAGGGTTGTCCTAGTCCTTGAAGGAACCAACGTCTATTCTTAGAATTCAAATTGGAACTCTCTAGGGTTAGTTATGTAGGTTCCTTGTAGGAGTCAAAGTACTAAGAGGTTCATTTTGAATTGTGTTGCAAGTTAGAATCCAAGTGTGTTTTCTTTTTGGAAGTAGAGTCCTATTATGCCTTCCTCCATGTAGGCTATAAATAAATCACTCTGGGTTCTGGCAAATCAGTCTTGAGTTATTGAATAAAATCTGAGATTAAAGGAAGAGAAGTCGTGGGTTCCTAAGAGGAATCCCACGGCTCTTTGTGTGATAAATTTCTGCAATTCTTCTTCTAGTTTCCCTCCTTAAAGCGGCAGCAACCAAACTCGAGCATTACAGCAGCTTCAAGTTCCTCCATTTGAGCAAGTCCAAACCAGCCCCTCCCTTACTCCCTTCCCTCTTCCCTAAGTCCCAAGCAACCATCCTCATTCCCCCTTTCTCCCTACGGTAGTGGTAGCCTCCCTTCTAAAACGCTAGATCCCCTACCCCTTCAAACCCTCCCTTCCCCTATAAGATCGCACCTTATGCTAAGCCCTACTCCCACTTTTAGTTTTCCCATTAAACCTTCCTCCATTAGGTGGTGTAATTTTTTGCATTTCATCTTCTACCTCTAGAACCCTAAACCCTAGTTTCATAAAACATCTGTAACTCCCTAATCTCTGAATGAAACCCTAAACCCTTGTAGGATTAAATCTGAAATTACACAATGATGACAGCATCCTAGCCTAGCCAAACCCTAGAATCCTTCACAATCAACCCTAGAACATTTCAGACTTGAACCCTAACTTCAAATTCAGTTCTGAAACATCAATCACAGCAAGGAATAAAGCTTGAAAACCTACAACCATAGACCTCTAAGCCTGGCCGAAACCTATCCAAGCCCTAGCCTGACCGTAGCTCCTATCTATTGTTACAAAAACTGTATACGGAAAGTGATTTCAGCCCTGGAAGACTGAGCTTGATTCTAGGGCATTATTCCAACTAAACCCTAGAACTGTTTTTACATCACTAATCGAAGGTGCTATGTCGGCCTCTCTCAATCCCACTATAATTTCGTTAGATACGATGTTCATTGCATTCTGATTGTAACAGATTGGAAACCCATGTTGTAGACTCCAAAAAGAACCAAACATAATCTGACACCACATACGTGTATGTCACGTCTTCAACATATTAAAAGTAAATCATCCTAGGATATGAGCCACCGAACTGTGATGTACTAGCACTAGCACCGGCTGATCCACCATCATATGATTCATATTGTGTCGCTGGAGCATGATCAGGTATGATGGCTGATTTGTATGGTAGCAGAAAATCTCATCAACAAACAAGAATCCAGTATCACCATACTGTGAGCGGGAGCCATAGTCAACGGTAGGCTCCCCCATACCAACAACTGACCTTAAAATGTTGAAACGTGATCGGCTCGGCTTTGAGGGTGCTAGCGCTGAACTACCACAGTCAATAAAAGATACTCCATGCTAATACCTGCTCGATCTAGTGTTTGTCTTGCCAATACTCAGTTTATCGGCATAGTCAGATAATGTATTCATATTAGTCTGTTTATCAGGCTGGAAATGGTCACTGGGCCCTCTCAAATAACCCATTGTCCCAGTGGATGAGGGGGGCTTGACCCTAGGAGGTAATCCACCTTGCCCTTCATCATGTGTGGCATGTTTATACTGTGATTACTTCATATATAGTTGTGGAACCAGACAACACTCTCAAAGTCCGTTAGTCACCAGACTCATCGGCATCGCCACCACAATCACCTTCACCAAGCATCACCTCTATTAGTAGGCATTATCTCCAACATCAAAACCATCATGAGTTTTGAGTTTGACACTGACTAGGAGCTTAGGTCTCATCTAGATCTTGTGCTCGAATCAAAGTAAAGCCCGACTCTGGCACTATACCCATGTTCCCCATTGCCACCAGCACCACCTGAGGAAATGGGTCAATCTTCATCATTTGCGGTAGTAGCAGCTCCACCTATATCCTGAAATGGTATTGCTGATGCATCTTGTGCATGTACCTGACTCTCATCAGCTATGAACTAATCAATGTCAAAAGATTAAACCTAGGTTGTAATGCCCTAAGGAATTTTCTAAAACCTTCCCGTTCAACAAATGTAAAAGGAAGCTTGTCCATAATGACCATACTGGCAAGCTCCTTTCTACAAATTTCTTGGTCAAATTTCCTACTTGACAAAGAAGCCATGTTTTTACCATCACTCTCCTTAATTGAAAAATGTAACAACTTTTGCTTCTTTTCTTTTTGACTAGCAGGATATTTGTAACATCTTTCTAAGTGTCTTCTTAATCCACTAGTCTCACTTGAACTAACACATGAAAATTCTCCATTGCAATAGTTGCATTTGCATTTTGCAACTTTTGAACCACTAGGAGGTGCAATTTTGGTAAAATGATTCCAAACACTATTTGGTCCTACTATTTTACTACCAGAAGGTACCTCACTTGAAGCAACATTGTCATGGGTAGAACCGCTAGGCTTATCTGTTGCACTTGAGTTGGTATTTCCTTGCTTTGTTGATATCTGCAAATGTAAATTTTCATTTGCATAAGAATACATTTTACATTTGCATAAAAATACATACTAAGAATACTATAAAAAAAATGCATACATAATAAAAAAAAGGTATTGAAACATATGAACTTAGGTATTTATATTTGTTATTATAAGTTAGTTTAGAATGTAGAAATGTAACTAAAATAAAGATAGAAGATAACTAAACAATTCAGGAGGCTTTTGAAACCGGTAGAAACCATCTTCAATAGGAATTGAACCTTTTTTCTCCCCTTTCCCACCCACTTTTTCTCTCTTATGGTTCAAGTTTGCCCATTAGTGATGCCTCTCTAGTACGGTTGATAAAGAATTGATTCATTTTAATTTCAATGAAATGGTTGATCTCTGTTTTGTACTGAATTTCTGCTTATTGTGTAAAAAATTTTGCTGGTGACTTCATCTATGATTTAACTTTTTAGATCATCCAGGATAAGAAAAGAAAAGAAAAAATAAAAATAGGAAACCCCTGCAGTTTAGAAGTCATAAAGATCAAGCCTGGAATTCCAAATGCATTGAATTCAATCTCATGGCTTATTCTATTGTAATGTTTTGTGATATGCTGTAATGTCTTGTAGTGTCTAACTGCCATTTCCAGCAGAATATCTCCTTCCCCTAGCAATCTCACAATCCTTTCCCACTTACTTTAGAGTTCTAAGAATACCACTCATTATGGATGCATTTCATGGAGAGTGCAGCCAAACCAGGCAAACAGGTCAGTATTCCACCCTCCTATTCCAAAAGAAATTGCAGAAAATGTATAATATTTTACAATAGACAGAAAGGGGAGTAATTATTAGAGAGGATCTGGAATCACATTCAAATTGAAAGTGTGACAATGGATTCTAAGGTTTTCTAAACCAGTTCAACTTGATTCTAATCTGAATCCAATCAAAATTAACATGACCTCTTCCGCTGCTCTCAGTGGTCAATCATACCTAGAAACTGAAGCAGATAATAGTTAACGTATAATAATAATTGTATTAGTTTCCAACTAGTTTTCAAACAGATTTAACTCCAAAGTTTTGGAGCTGCATTCCAACAACAACATGACCAGTTTTCATTCGTTCCATTTCCAAGTTTCTTGAACAGATCAATCAGATAGTCCAACGGCCAGCGACAGGCTCACAGAAATTGGAACACTTCTTAGTGCCTTTTTCGCCTATGTTTTGGAATCAAGAGATTCATGACAATTGGGTGGTATTTAAGCAAGTTTTTCATGGTTGAGAAGGGCCAAGTTTTCTCAAATGGTTTATCATAGATTGGATTCACTCTCTATTGGTCGAGCTTCTTTCTCCCTGTAGGTTCGAATGGCTTTCTCACTACTTTTGCCAGCTGAAATAGAACTCACAGCTGAACCTAGCTACCATCCAAAAAATGAAAAACACAACATACAAAAGGAAGAAAAAAAATTCAAAAAATGGGAACACACCTTGAATTGCAGGCCTTGAATTGAGCTTTGAGTAAAATTAAAGAGAGCTTGAGACCTTTGAAGAACTAAACACGATTTTAGACTTGAGTTGAGAGTTGAGAGTTTGAGAAGGAGAAGTGAAGAATAGTACCACTGTAGTCACTAGAATACGGGTGAAGAAGATGGAGTCTTTTGAGCTTCTTTTGTGTTTTTATTTTCTTTGGTAAGAATGTCTTCTCAACTTTACTTGTTAAACACACTTCTTTAAGTTATATTCCAATTTCCTATGCTCTTTGTGATTTGACGATAGGTGACTATATTAAAATACTTTTTTTGTGTTTCCCTCCTTAAATGCATGTAAGAGAAGATTTGAGTCTTTTTGAAATTTGAATTCTTTAAAAAAAACATACAATTTAAATAATGACTTGAGAGTTGAGATAGTTTCGAAAAGAACAATAAAAATAAAAATTGTTTTTTTCAATCATACTTTGAGTTAGACCTGTAAATGGATTGATTCGGTTCAGATACACCAGTATCCGAATCCAAATCTATTTAACAAAACTGCTATCCGAATTCGGCAGAAGTTTAGAAAGCATCCGAATAATTTGATTTGAAACTTTATCGGATATCCGATAAATTATCCAATTATTAATTAGTGATTGTCCTTTTTTTATATTTTTTATTTCCGATTTCTAATTTTCGATTATTGATTACTGGTTTCTGAATTTGATTATTAGCCCTTTTTTTTGAAAAAAGTGTTTAATACTTTACTTTAACCACGGTTACCAACTACCGGTATCCAAATCCGATTATCATCCCTTCTTAGAGAAAAAATGTTGAATACTTTAATTTTATCCGGACATTATCCGATCTCATAAACAATTATCCGAATCTGGATGTAGTTGCTTAGCGGACGGATACAGATATTTTTCGGTAAGAAAAAATCCAGATACGGATACCCTTAAACGAATATAAATGAAAATTCGGAGGCGGATTTCGACTATCCATTTATAGGTTTACTTTGAGTTAATACAGCTAGGTACAATTGAAAATTTTCTAAACTACACTATTATTGTGATTTCTTAAAAAGGATAACATAAGATTTACCCATTGCTTAATAAATTAAAGCAGGGGAATAAATGGTTAACCATCCAGGTTATTTGTTCATATAGAATTCAATTTTTTAGGTATATTAGGTTTTTATAGCCAAAGACATGAACCATGTTAAATTCTAGGGGAGGCTAAATCATTCTTTGATAAGATCATATGTTAAAAGTACGGGGTTTTTTTTCATATTAAAATCTAGGGGAGGCTTAAATCATTCTTTGATAAGATCATATGTTATAGTATGAGGTTTTTTTTCTCACTTTTTTCTAAGTCAATATGTATTTTTTTTCTTAGAAATCTTCTAATAATTTAATCTAATGCATGGCTCATTTAAAAATTCAAATCCAATAACAAATATATTAAAAAATAAGAGAGAAAATAATTGTAACTACTAACTAGTGATCTAAGAGGGGTAAATTATATTTTTTGCTGCCAAAAGGATTCTCATTGAGGTTTTTTGGTAGATATAATGCTTGACAACCCATGTGTTCCTACTTGAAGGGCAAACTTGGTGGTGCAAATGATATAGTAACAAGCTGAATCAAAAGTACCATTTTTCTATTATATCCGAAAAAATTAGCTGATTCCATCTATTGAAACTAATTTTCAAATGTTTTCTATGGTTCCACTCTCATACCCTGAGTAAAAAAGTTAGGGGAGATGAGACGGTTTGAAATTCTCTCAAAAGCGAATATTTTTTCTCACTATTACTATTAGTTATTACCATTAATTATTAAAAAGGCAACCAATATAGGTTTGATCCAAAATGGTTTCAATGGCAATCATGATCTGTATAAGGATTACCCCTTTGAGGCCCATCAGCATATTATTTTTCAAAAGACAAACGACTTATGGCCTTTAAAATATATCCCCATTTATTTACAGTTTGATTCTAAAAAAACCCTAATTTAATTGAATTAGAAATTTGATTGTAAGTAATTCATAGTTATTTACATAAATTTTATTAATACAAATATACAATGTTGCTCGGCATGTAAATGAGTAAACGAATGATTGAAATCCACTTTCGAATCTACATCTGCATCCGTTTAAGGGTATTTGAATCCATTTGATTACTAATATGATATGAATATGGTAATACCCTTCAAACTGATTATTATCCAATTAAATTACTTATTTGAAATTTTTTATTTTTTTAATAATTTTTTTACTTGAGATAAGTGAATTTTTTTTTTGAATTTTCTATTGAAATAGATATTGAAGTTGTTAAATTCTTAAATTCTAAACATATTTTAGAGAAATAAAATGGTAAAGATGTCAACAAATAGTCCAAAATTGTATTCAATCTGTATTTATATCCATTTAGATTTTAGAGAAATAGTGAAATCCAAATTTTTTAGGGTTTTCTAATTTGCTATTCGATAAAAATTAGGCTTATTATATGTAAGCTCGAAGGGAAAAGGAAAAAGACTTATCCTTGATTCTTAATTTCTAAGACAGTGACCAAATTTCACTCCAGTCTGTGTCTTTTCCACAAGTTTCTCTCTCCCTCTCTCTTTTTTGTTATGTTTTCTTCTATGGTTTTTCTTCAGCAGCAAAGAGTTAAAATTATTCATGAAAGAGAACACGTAGAGAGAAGAATTGTAATTAAATTTAGATATATTTAAAAGTTAAGTCAATTGTAGAGAAGGTCACACGTAAACACTTTTTGTAAACGTAGAAACATCAGAAATTCAGAATTTAAAAAGAATCTGATAAGATGAAAAGTTTATCTTCAAAGTCAAGACTTAAGCCGTAGGTAAGTATGTCTTAATTCACAATTGTTTGATAAATTGATATCCTTATTCAACGAAAAATTCCATATTCAAATCCTTGTTAACAAGTAAATCAACGATAATTTAGTATTCATATTTTTTCGTAGTTAAAGAAAATAATATTTTAATTACAAACACAGCTATCTGTACTTAATAAGTTTTTTTGAAATATCACATTGGAGGTAAAAGAAAGATGTCAATTTCATGATGAGAAGTTGGGGTGTAGATTTGTTAGATATTAATTCTCTATATAATAGTTTTTCTTATTTATAATATATTATCTCGCCTTAGTCCCAAAAAAAAAAAGTCCATGTTTTTTGGGAACTAAAAATAGTTCAAAAAATAAAAATTACCTTTAAAAATAATATAAAAAGTGAACTCATAGTCTAATATGATCAAAATGACTGAAGGTCAAAATCAAGACTTATAGTTATACCGATGTTAATATGAAGATTAGGGTCAAAGTCTAGTACATGATTAAGGTCAAATTAACATTAAGACTAGAGCCAAAATTAGGGTCAGGATCAGGGCCAAAATCAAATGGATGCATACTATATTTGTCATGAGGTTATAATTTATTTTTATTAATTTTTTACAAAACATGGTAATGTTTTTAAAATTTGACACGTGTCAAGTATCCACCCATGTGGATTATAATTAATTCCTCTCCGTGTGGGTGGAAGGTCTAGACTCAAATCAGGGCCATGATAATGGCCAAAATCATGGGCCTAGATCAAGGCCAAGATCAGGGCCAGAATCAGGGCTAGAATCAGGGCCAAGATCAGGGCCAGAATCAGGGCTAAAATCAGGGTCAAAATCAAGGCCAGAACCAGGGACATAATCAGGGCTAAAATCAAGGCCAGAATTAGGGCCAAAATCAGGGACGGGCCGGGATGGGCTGGTGGGCCAGAGATTAATCCCAGGCCCACCCTTGGCCCTACTTCAAAGCTAGAATATTTTGGCCCTAACCCGCCCTTAGGGCCAAAATTTTTAGCTCAAGCCCTATTCGGGCTCAGGGTGGGTCAAGGCCACCAGGGCCAAACTTGCACCCCTATACACAACTGTTAACACATCATGGCCAATATATACCAAATAAAGTGCCTGGCTAACAACAGTGAATAAATAATGCAAACTTATATCAGATTTCTAGCACATCCTATATCCAGTGATTAATTCAGTAATTAATCTAATAGAACACAATCCCGTACATAGACTAACAACATTACCGAACCAAATTGATCACCTAAAACATTAACAGAGAGCCCGAATACCAGACTAGTAACCATTAGAAGCATTAATGATCAAGAAGAACAGTAAACAAGTCTATATTCCATATGAGATTAAACAAACCTAAATTAGGAATTAATTAAACAAAAAAGCCCTAATTCGGTTCATCATCGAGTCACCACAACACCAGCTTTGATACCAATTTGTAATCGTAAACGTGACCGTGATCGAATTGAGAAATGCCAAAGGTAAAGCTAGAAGGAGATAAGCGTTTGATGACGGAGTTCGGTCCTAAGACCTATGTCTTCGGGACTCAGGTATGAGTCCAATCCAATATGAGAATCGTTTAAAACAACTTATAGATCTTGGAAGAAATCTAACAAAGACAGGGTAATCACAGAGAACAATAGCGCGCCTCTGAATAGCCTTCCATTGCACACCAAATCGTCGGTAGAACTCCTCCGATTTGCAGCGGCAAGAACTCCTCTGGGAGCAAGATCGCAAGTCAGGGAATACGAAGAATAGAGAAGAAAGAAATAGAAACCCTCGAATCCCTAATCTGATTTTCCTTGCATACGACTAATCTAACCCAACTGAACCAGAAACATATATACAAATAACATTAATCGAAACTGGTTCAAAGAAATGGCTCAACCGAAACAAAATGGAAAAGACAGATTAACCCCTTACAGATAGATTTAACATAATTAGGTTGTCTTAAATCCACTATACTGGTTGAGCATAATCTGCTGTGTTCAGGAAATGTTGAGACATAATTTTGTCACATTTCCGTTATTTATATGCATATAACTAAAAAAGTTATTATCCTGTTGGTAACAGGTTGCTCATTTCCATAATTTACTTTATGGGGGACTTAGAGGCCTCTATTTGTGAACCTGTCTTGAATACAATGATGTAGGTGTCACTGACACTCTGCTGATAGCTGAAGTGCTGGAATCAATACTTTGTGGGCCCTGTAGCAGGCGTACAATTTTTGAAAATTTACAGTGGGCAATATTTAAAAGAATATCAAAAGACAAGTTAATATAAAGGGAAGATCTTAAGTAATTCTTTTGCTCCTTTACTGACTCTGAATAAAGGTTCTCTAAAATAGCTCAAGAGCATAATTTAACTGCTTCATCAGGTTAATTTTGGCCGCAGGTAGATGGAGGTTCCCAGTTTTTAAGGGCTACCATTTGTACCACACATTTTCAGACTTGAAATCACTACCTGTGCTTCTATAAGTCAACTTGAAATCAGTTTCTTTCTGTTTCTCTCTATTTGTAGACTCATGTCTTGCCAATCTATCTCTAGATGCAGTAATTGTGATGCTACAACATATTTGTTCCTTTCTGATTCTGTTTTTTGATCAATAACATGATGAATATACTCTTGATCTAATGTATAATTCCACTATGCAGCCGGGCTATTCACTTCGTACCTTCACAGGACATTCTGCTGCTGTCATGTCATTGGACTTTCATCCAAATAAAGATGATCTCCTTTGCTCCTGTGATGGTGATAGTGAGATACGATACTGGAGTATAAGAAATGGTAGCTGTGTTAGGGTGTTCAAGGTACTAAATAGTGGATCTGTTGCTTTTGAATTTAATTCTGTGAACACAACTGGTTAGCTTATTGGAGTTTTTGAGTAAATGGTGTCAATAGCTTATTTTGCATGCTCAATGCAGGGTGGTACTACCCAGATGAGGTTCCAACCTCGTGTTGGAAGGTATCTTGCTGCTGCTGCAGAGAATGTTGTATCCATATTGGATGTTGAGACTCAAGCTTCGAGGCATGTGCTGCAGGTATGTTATTAGTTTCCTAGCCCACTTTGAGACCTGAACAAGGGTAACACATGTCAGTACTTGCACGAAATAGAACTTGCAGAGACCTCTTGATTGGCAAAACTTGGGAAAGATTATCCCTGATCTCTGCCAGGTGGAGTATTTAGAGTGTGATCCCTATGAATTGATAAACATAGGAGCAGTTGTTGTTTGCGAGCATCACATTACCTGAAATTGATGGTGGCAGTCACATTCTTGTGGATAACATAACCTTAGAGTATTGAATGGGGGAACAGAATTTCTGTAGCTTATCTCATTTACTTGGAGGAGGCTTAATTTGAGTTGAGTTGCTTTCTTTTAGTTCTATTTTCAGGTAGTCAAAACATCTGTATTTTTTGCATGATTCTGGTCTTGTTTGATGGTTTCTTAGGCACCCTGCAAAGGAGATCAAGATCTTGCAATTCTGAACTATACTTAGAAACTTATGATCAACTTTCTATTGGAGTGTCGGTCTGTGCAAGAATACTGTTTTACAGAAGGCTTAATCAGATTGGGAATCTTATCCGAAGTTTACTTCTTGAATTTGTAGTTTGGTTTTATTTAGAAGAGGGGCGAAACAAATTTCGAAATTGCCAAAATTGTAATTAGAGTTTTATTCAGAAAATCTTGGCGAAAATTCGAATTTGTGTTGGAAATTTATATTTCCTATATGAAGCATTTTAAGCTATGTGGTTACTTCACACCCTCCATCTGGAACCATGGGGATGAGTGGAGCCAATTGCAGTTGCCAATAGTTAAGTCATATGACCACTTACTAAACAAACTGAAAACTTTTAATGCACTTGGATTAAACCACTAGTTTAGCCAACAATTAAAAGTCATCTCTACACTCTAATAATTACTTGGACTTCTTTTAAATCCAAGTCTTCAGATCTGAGCATCACCTTGACACTGAAGAGGAAGAGTAACAACATTCTGTATTTTATAAGAAAGCAAGTGAACACTTGTAGTATGAAAACTGTATTTTTCAGAAGTAAAAAGTGTGTAACTTTGCAATTGGTCTGGCCTATGCAACCCTGTTTATCTTGCCAGTGAACCTCTAATTTGGCGTTCTGACTCTCTAGGTGACCTCATGGCTTGACTTATCCTCCACATAAACTTGTTTTGGGTCCATACCTTTTGAAGATTTCTTTTGAAATGGGATTTTGTTAGGACATTTATTAAGCTAGCTAAGCTTGCAGTGATTATGCTTTTCATAATTACACTGTGAAATTGTTGACTTTCATCGTAGGTTCTAATGTAGGGTATATAAAACTAAATGAACAGAAGACCTTTGTTTTTATTTATTTATTTATTTTTCTATCCTTTAAATTTCTGGCATGGAAGGTGGATCAGTTGATTTCATAGTTGACTAGTAGTAAGTCAGTTTCCTCTGATGTTTTATCTAGTGACCTTGAACACATGTACCTGAACCTTATTTTCATACTGACTCAGAACTTGTACTTATAATGGTCAAACCTGAAATTGTCACTATACAACAAAAGATCCGTTTGTTACATTTGTGGATCTCACATTGCTATCATTTTGGTTTGCCTTAATGAGAAACTGACCTTTTTTTCACCCTTACCCCTTTCTTAATTGTAGGGGCATACAAAACCAGTACATTCTGTTTGCTGGAATCCTTCTGGTGATTTTGTGGCATCTGCGAGTGAGGACTCAGTCAGAGTATGGAATATTGGCACTGGGAGCGAAGGAGAGTGCATTCATGAGCTGAGCTGTAATGGCAATAAGTTCCATTCTTGTGTCTTCCATCCCAATTATCCTTATTTGTTGGTGATTGGCTGTTACCAGGCAAGTTACTTCCACTTTTGTACTTGCCGTTTTCCCAAGCTAATCTGTTAAAGTATAAATCTTGCTGCATGTTTTCATGACAAATGTTGTTGATGTGCCAAATTATTGGATATAGAATATTTGTTATGTAGACGTTTAAGTATACAGGATCCATTTTTTCCGCGTTGGGACATAACAAATTTCCTGTTAATGTAATCTTCTTCCCCTCTCTTTGTTGGTATGATGGATCTGGGTTGTCCATAATTAAAGCCTGTTGGATTTGCTTGTACAGAGTAGACCTAACGGCCTACCTAAGGCGCAGGAATTCAAAATTTCAATGAGATATTTGGGGCTGCATATCAACGAATAGTAAACTGGCCATTTACAGCATTTGGTAACACATTTCTTTGAATGGTCTTGTATGTTTTGTTGATACTGATCTTCATACCGAAGAATTAGAAATATCCCTGAGGTATATTGAGGGGAAATTCAATTGTGGGTATTGTTGCATTAAAAACCATTGGGTACTGAGTGGGAGCTGCAGAGTGGAAGAGGTGAGCAAAGAACTCTTGTCTGGCAAGGGACTCTTGATCCCGAAGTTAGGCTTCAGTTAGCAGCAGACAACTCTAGTGAACTCATGACCCTTTGATTGTGGTCCATTCCCTGATATGTATAGGTTAGGCTCGATGGAATGAGATGGGTTTTCAGAATCCCTAGTTGATAACGTTTTGTTTTTGAATGGATCTCCTTGTGGAGCTTTTGGCGTCAGATAAGGGATTGGATTTTCTGAGCTGTACTCTGGATATCACGTATGCCATTAGCTGTTGGTCAAGTAGCTGACTAGGCTGGCCTCCATTGGTGGTGCCAACCCTTGGACTTGAACTCTATTAATTTGCCTTTGCCAATCCTTAGGGTACCCCTGGCTCTCTTAATGTCTTGGCTAATGACTGATCTGTTCCATAGGCCTGGCTTCCATGATTCACAGGGATCATGCCCAATGAATGATCTTGGGGGACAGGCTAGGCTGTTCTGGTCTTGTGCTGTGATTTCCAACCAGCTTGTTTCTTACTGAGCACTGAAGAGTGATTGGGCCTTTAAATGTACGATGCCAGTCTGAGTCCAGTCAGGGTCATACCTTGTCTAGCTACCAGATAGGCTTAAGGTCCGCCATGTGTCTCAGTGACTGCTGGTGAATTTCTTTTTTTGGATGAATAAGTGAATATTTTGGTTTATCATGTATTGCTATAATTTTTTTCTTCCTGTATTATTATTATGCTTCCTATCTACAATCTTTGATAAATGCCTTAGGGAACAAGTAAAAAAAGCATAAGGGCAAAATTCATTTTCTGAATGGATATAAGAACAGATAATGCACCTCTATCTTTTCTTGACACCCCCAGCCTGTTGTTTCCCTTGCTTCATAAAAAATTCAGGACTCCGAAAAATATCGACATTAATGAATTTTGTTTACAGAATTTCATTATTTGGCTTATAATATTGTGAAATTCTGGTCGTATTGACAGTCTCTGGAACTGTGGAACATGAAAGAGAATCAGACGATGACTGTGTCTGCTCATGAAGGACTGATTGCTGCCTTGGCAGTATCGAATGTGAATGGATTGGTGGCTTCTGCTAGTCATGACAAGTTTGTCAAGCTTTGGAAGTGATTGCTGTTCTGATGCTATAATTTGATGGGTAAACTGCTTCTGCTTATGTATTGGTAGGTCTAACTTTAGCGTTTATTTTGATTCGGTGGTTCTAGCAAGGAAATGGGTTGCTGGACCCTTGTCCATGCATATCCTTTTGGTCCCATGAACCCCAGCTGAGTTTAGAAGAGTCATCACATCAGTTACTAACCATCTTGACTGTCACTGTTGTAGTTGCAAGTGTCAGCTAGTGGTGATACTAGCTTGTTATACAATTACAGTATGAGAGCAGGGAATACACAGGGGGGTCTATGCAAATATTTGAATTAGTTTTTACTGATGTACATACTCTGATATAAAGTTCGTGCATTGATCGCAAACCAACAACTTGATGTATTTGTGCCATAATGTCAATTTGCTTGAGATACTGAGCTAGTTTAGTTGATTTTGATCTAATTGTCTTGTGTAAGCTTTGCATCTGTATCTTTCTGTTGAATTGCTTCACTGGTGGATCTTGATGTATTAGTGACTGCCAAGTAGAAGTTATGGAACTCATGAGCATCATTGAGGCGCCAATAATACATGTGGTAGAGTAAGGGGTGCCCATGTTTCTTAGGTTTGGAACTTTTCTTTTGCCCTCCATTATTGTTATCCCATTCTCTACCTATTGTAGTTCCCTTATAATCAGACTACTATATTTGAATGTTGAAAAAGAAAATCTGTACTCTATTTTCTCCTTGCTCCCTTTTTTTTTGGTTGGGTAAGTTAATGGAACTTAAAACATTAAGATATATAAATCTAGGTTATCCTTCAACTATAGGGTTTATCTTCTAACGTTGTGCTTAAGGGGAAAAGAATATTACCTGTTTGTGTGGCTCGCATGACTATGTTTAGACACAGAAACGAGAAGTATGCATAAGTTCAAGCTCAGAGGTCATTAAAGGTCCTGCTGGCAGCGATCTCTTCATAATTTTGGTTTAGGGTCTGGAATTTTGAGTACATGTTAATCTTGTATAATTAAGGGCCAGGGTACCCTTCATTATTATTGAAAATGGGACAGATTAATATTACTTTTCTATAAGATTTGAGTATCTTAACTACTTAATTTTGGGAGAACCATATCTTACCAAAAAGAATTTGGAAGACTAATAACATTATGTAAATCTTATACTGCTATCGGGTCCCAAGCAAGAAGTGTTTGTTTTACACGTTGCAATTATGTAATAGAAAATAAGAGTAATAGAATATGATGACAATAAATTATACTTCTTATGTCGGCTGATTTTTTCGTCTATGAATCATATTTTTAAGAAAGTGCTGGCATTTTCCCTCAATGTCACTTTGAAATAATAAGGGCTGCAACAGGGCCTGGCTGGGCTGGACTTTTGTAATTTCAAGCCCAGCCCAATATATTCTAATTTAAGTCTATTTCCTCCTTAACCCTAATTCACGGCCAATGATTATTGTTCTTGATCGTAAGCCCTACAGGGTAAAGCTAAACCCATCCCCGCCCTGATTGACATCATCTCTGGCTTTGTCCTTAGCCCTGATTGACCCTATACTTGGCCATATCCTTGTCCTTGTTCCTAATTCATTGAGATTAAGCATCAAACACAAAATTAGGGCCAGGAGTATGGTCAGAATCAAGGCCAAGGTTCAGGCAAACAATTAAGGACGAGTCGGGACAGGCCCAGATATTAAAAGTCTCAAGATATTAATGCTCGATTTTCGTGCTAAGCTTGTCCCTTTAATTTATATATTTTATCTAAAATTGTTTTTTTTTTTGTTTAAGGTCAAAATAGTAATAGTAGATAAGATATTAATGTCTATAGGGTATTTGCATAAAAATCTATCTATATGTGTAGACAAAAACTCAAAAAAAAAAAAAAAAAAAAAAAAAAAAAAGCTATTGAATTGAATATGGTTTGGCATGGGGGTGGGAACTGTAGAGGATGTGAACTCGAGTGTAATCTATACATTATTCTCTACCCAATGGTTATAATGGACATTTTGAATGGGAGCTAAGCCCATTTTGTAAGTTATATGAAAAAGACATTTTATGCCCTTGCAACGTGGAGTATGGACTACCATGCAGTAGATTATGTTGTGTTAGGTTAGATATCTTCTACGTAGTAGTAGGGATTTTATAGGACCATTATGGGACCAATATCCATTTTTCGTTGTAATAAAGGAACTTAAAGAAGTGTGAATCTATTTTACCGAAATTCAAAGAAAAGGGAATCAAGGGAAGTCAGCTTTCTTTCATTCGTCCTTGTAAACTAGGTTTATGACCACCTATGACCTATTACTATAACAACGTGAACCATAGATCTAAGGGAGAATCACGTTCAATTACAATGGTTGGTAATTGGGTTCAGTGACACCAAAGCATTCCTCATACAAAAGATTAAAACGTAAGATCACTAAGATGTAAGAAGTAGGAGGAAAATAAACATATTTTCAAAATCAATAATAATAATAAAATAAACAAATTAATACTTTTCCTGCATGGTTGTCTTAATCATACTCGCTGGCCCAATTGTATGTACTTAATTCAATTTCTTCTAATAATATATCAACATAAATAAATAAATAATTAATATTTAACATAAAAAGAAGTAACCGTAAGAGATGGTCATCTGATCATGTATTACTTAACTAAAAACGTTAGAAACACGTCTTCTTCTTAATTGACTTTGGATTCTCTATCATGACGGATAATGGTGGAGATCTGTGTCTTCCTAACATTTTCTACCACACATTAGAAATGGAGTCTATCAGGGATGATCGCTTTTACTTTTTCTGGGTAGTGCTTCAGTGTTACGTATTTAATGCACAACACTATGGTGCTTACGAGGGAGATCGAAATCTCGACCTTCCGTTTTACACAAGTGGGTTTTCATCTCTTGGCAAAACAAACTGTCGAGATTGAAATTTCGGTCAACTTTTCAATCTCAACCGTAGGTTACAAGTGTTGCGCATTAATTATGCAACACCCAAGCCAAATTTGCTTTTTCTAGTCAAAATTCCTAAGTGAGCCCCTCCTAATATTGTGGAGAGATGTGAAGGGAGTACAAGCCTCTACCGTGTTGAAAAGATGTTCAATTAACGTATGCCAATCACTTTGTATCATTGTATAAAGAGGAGCGAGCTAGCTAGCTATTGGTACCTCATTCATACTTACGGGCAGCAATTGCTAAGGAACTCGCTAGAGAGAGATGGATTTAGATTGTTGTGAAGGAGAGATACAGATTCCGTATTTTGATCTTGCAAAGGATCTTTGGGAATCAAAACAAGGAAGTGAAGAATGGAAGGAATTGTGTGGGAAAGTGAGAAAAGCATCTGAAGACTATGGCTTATTCATGGTGAGGTATGATGGGGTTCCCACAGAGCTACGTGAAGAAATGTTCATGGTAATGAAGGACGTGTTTGATCTTCCATCGGAGACCAAAAAGAAGAACACAAGTTCAAAACCTCTGCGTGGTTACCTTGGCGAGTTAGAGGCGATTCCTTTGTACGAGAGTCTTGCCATCGATGACGCGCACCATCTCGTCTCAGCTCAAGCTTTTGCAGAGCTCATGTGGCCCCATGGAAATCCAGCTTTCAGGTGAGTTACTCAAAAGCTTTATTTCTCCTCGATTTCAATCTTTTCTTGCCGTCAACCTAACATAGTGGAGGATTGCTGCATGGGAGAAACTAGGAACGTTTGCTAATATTTGGCAGCTTGTTTGGTGTGTTAATAGCCGAACTGTAAGCGACATGACCCAGAAGATACATGAACTGGAACTACTGATACGGAGAATGGTAGTAGAGAGCTACGGTGTTTCTTCATGTTTCGATGCATTTGTAGAGATGTCACACCCTATCTTACGTTTGATGAAATATAAACCACCACCGGCTACGGACAATGCTGCCATTGGCCTGCTAACCCACACAGACAAGAGCATGATAACCATTCTGTGCCAAGGCGAAGTGAATGGTTTCGAGTTCCTCACGAAACAAGGCCAGTGGTTCCGCGTATCACCCATGCAAGGTTATTTCCTTGTGGTCGTCGGTGAGATGCTCAAGGTACCCATTAATGGTGTATTAATTTATTGCAATTTAATGGCAGAGATCATATCATTAAATTGTGGTTGATGATGATAAATTAATTATATATGTGTAGGTGTGGAGCAACGGGAGAGTTCATGCAGTGGAACACAGGGTGGTGATGAGGGGAGAAAGAGAGAGGTATACGTTTGCAGTGTTTTCAGCACCAAAGGATGAGGAATTGGTTGAGGTGGCCAAAGATCTGGTGAACGTCGACAAACCTGGTCTCTTCCGGCCCTTTAAGTACACCGATTATGTCAACTATATTACCACTGAGCACAGCAGAGACGCCCTTGAAAAATTTGCTGGCGTTTGACCCTGCCCTTCTATCTCTCTCAAGTGTCGCTCTTTCTGAGTCCATTCGTATAGTTACAGTTACAATAATGTCTTCTGTGTTTCACTTTTCAGTTCCTTGGTTTTCTGAAGCATCCACTCTCTCTCTCTCTCTCTCTCATGTATGTAGTTAATTTATTAAGTACAATCACCTCGCTTTGTTCTCATTACTAAGGGACCGGTAATGATCTTTTCGTATCAATTTGATCTATGATTACATGATCGATGATTGTAAAATTTATTATTTGAGAAAATCAAAATACTTAAATCCTTGTACGTGTATTATATTGTTGGATCCTTTATCTTGAGTAGTTTTACAGATTTGGATGTTTTCTAGAATAGGAGTACATAACAACATCTGACGCACCCCAAAGATGAAAACCAGAATGTTTGGGACCTATATTATTCAAAAGAAAACCCAAGTTACATATATTCAAATAGATCATAACCATTCGAGTTACCAGATGAATCATGCATGCATATATCACGCACTTACAGCTATGTAAAGGTTATCCAGAAGACAACCATAAGAGAACCACATCACTGCATCCAAGGTGAGGAATGAGGTTAATGTAAATGGCATGAATTCCACGCTCTATATCTTTGTGTGGTTCACCTGCCTCTGTTGATTTATTAGTAAATCAGTTAAGAGTATACAAAACCAAATAAAGCTTTAAAGCTTTGGTATCGTGACATATCCATACCATAATCCTTAAGGGTGCCACAAGGACAAAAACTGAGAAGGCTATTCGCAAAGTAATCTAACAATCTAGACCTTACTATTTTCTGGGGCTACATATACAATCAGTTAAACGATCAAGTAGAAAGCTCCAGCTCTAGCATTTATGATTAGAAGCAGCATCAATAAGTTGAATTCTGGCGTTAAAACAACTCAAGGGATGATCTATAATAAAAAGGAGTCAGGTGCAACTACGCATAGAATTTATTTTGATACACTAGATCCGCTTGGTGCATAGATCAAGTAGATGAAAATTCAGAATGTCTCCGTCACACATTCGGTGAGGTTAATGGCCATAAGGTGATATGCACCCTCCTTCAGTAATGCATAAATATCCAAAGCATGAAGCTAAATAGACCGGCCAGATATGACAAAGATTGAAATCCTTCAGTTGATTTGTTCTTCAAAACCTTCCAAGATGTTGGCCTGCGTTGATGAAACAGAACAAGATATAATCATTTTATGATCTTCTATCCTCTGAGATAAAGGAATGCAAGAAATGAAAAATGAAAACCCTAAAAGAAAAAAACTAAAAATACTTACACTGAAGAAGCATGTAATCGTTTTGCACTCCTCCGCGCGTGCTCAGTGTTGTACGTTTGATTAAATCGTCATTGGACATTTTACCCATGTGCTAAAAACGATTTTAAGTGAAAAGAGACTCGGTTCGGTTTGCATTGGGCACCTTTTTTTTGTGGCGGTTTTATTAAACCGCCACTATTTAAACATGGGGTTTGGAGCATTGAAGCGAGGAAGCCCATCTCTTCTAGATGGGATGCTCTATTTCAAAACAACCAAAATGTGAAGCAGGGTTTAGCTGCTCAATTCTTCCTCCTAGCTCGCCGCTTTTGTTAATCGATATCATGATTACAGGGAAAGAAATTTCAATAATTTTGCCCCCAATTTTTTTGAGTATTTTTACCCAATAATTTTGGTAAATTTGATGCCTATCCTAATCTGATGCAAATATATGGTAAATTTGAATTATTTCCTAAAAATTATTCCATTTAAATTCCCTTACTAGTGACATTTAATATGTTACCTTATGAGGCCTACATCATTAGGACATAATTGGAACGATTATCAAATCACTCTAAAGATTCTTTTATAAGATTCATTAATAATTTAAATTGTTTCCATAAATTATTTCATGTATACACTCTTCCCTAATCACATTTGGCATGTTGATTTTGATAATTTAAATTATTTCTTAATAAATATTTCCATTTAAATCTCCTGCCTAGCCACATTTAATGTGTTACCTTCTAAGGCCTAAATCATTCGGACATAGTTGGAAAGATAAACCGACGATTCTATTACAAAATATATTCATAATTAAAGTTTCCATAAATTATTTCATGTATATATTCTTCCCTAAGGGCCTGTTTGGTTACATGAATCCAGAGATTTCAAATCTCTGGATTCATGAATCTGAGAATTATACCCGTTTGGTTGTAAAAATCTCTAGATTCATGAAATCTAGAGATTCACCTTTTTACACTAAAAACGCGAATCTGTAGATTTATAGGTAAGGGGTGAAATCCAGAGATTTCAAAAAAGCTATACATTTGCACATTCACAAAAATCATGTCGATCAAATAGTTTTTTAGGATGAATCCATAGATTTCATTCCACAACCAAACATCTAACTTTATAAATTATAACTCCATAGATTTGAAATCTATAGATTTGAAATCTCTAGATATTTGAAATCTCCAGACTCATGTAACCAAACAGGCCCTAACCACATTTGGCATGTTGATTTTTGAGGACTAGATCACTAGAATATAGTTGGTAAGATTCCTCATTAATCTTGATGATTTTGTTATAAAAAGTTTTTCTATTTATAAGTTATTCTATGTAGATTTTCTTCCGAATTACATTTAACACATTAACTTTTGAGTCTTGAATCATTGTGATAAAATTGGTAAGATTGTGATACAATCGCGAGAGAAATCGCCTAAAAAGTGCAAGAAATAGTATAAAAAGCACACAAATTTTTTTTTTCCCGAAATATCGCGATATTTTGCGATATCTGGTAAATATCGTTTTGCCCCCGGTTTCATTTCGCCAGGGGGGCGAAACTGACGAATTTCGCCGAAATTTCTTTCCATCATCATGAATGAGAAGCAAATGAAGAAGGACCAGGTTTAGATGGGGAGTAACCTACCACAGTACCACGGAGCTCAACTTCAGTACTACATAATAATTGTGCAGCACTCAAACAATTTAACCACGCCAGCCCTTCTTGCTCATGATAGCTGCCATCTTGATTTTTATCTGAAATTTATTTACACGGAAATCATCCTGGTTTTTTCTATTTGTTATTTTTTGAAGGCAAGCATTTCTGTTTTCGAATGTATTGCTTTTCTCTCGATGCTTGCCCCACCAAGAATATTGAGTTTTGGAAAGATTTGATGCTTCTACTTGCCATTTTGGGAATTGATTTCTTATTTGGTACAAAATGGAAACCTTTTGATAGGCTTCTGGGTGGAAATGATCATGATGACTCCTAGCATTCAAATATGTTTGAGGCAATGGTGCCACGCTTCTTTTTTTTTTATATGCATGAGGTTTCGTTTTAAATATGTTGTAATCAGATTGCCGAGCTGGATGCAAGCGATGTTAAACCGCAAATTGCTTGACTTTTTCATCAGTGCAAAGGAAAATTATTTCAAAAAAAGAAAAGAAAGGGTAATGCAAAATAAACGACTGATTGCATAGCTTTCACAACTGTATATCTTATTCATTTCAATGGAGTCCTCATAACCTCTAGAGTCTAGAGTAATATAAAGAAATTTATTCACATATAAATGAATGATTTGGCCCCTTATTTTGGGTGCTAGCTGGGCTAACCGGTCACATCCACAAAAAGGGGCGCCACCTCTCATCATTTCCCCCCCTTTTTGCCTTGGAGTGAGTCTCCACTTCACCTCTTGATTGATTTTAGGCATCGTACGGGCACTTGTACTGGAGTCACAGGTAAGCTTCCTTTACATACCATTTTGCCTTGGAGTGGGCCAAAATATTTTAGCCTTAACTCGCCCTCAACGCCAAAATCTTCAATCTAAACCCTATTTGAGTTTAGGGCGGGTCAAGGCAAAGCTTGCACCCTGATTAATAGATTTAGCAGATGAAGTGTATTTAGAAAAAAAAAAAAAAAAACTTCTAGAACGAACTAATTGAGGAAAACTTCGAAAAGTATTATGTCGGTTTAATGTTCTTTGAATTTGGTAAAAATCCCATTAATTACTTGGACACGAATCATATCCCTCACAAGTTGCTTCCCTTGCCTCCTGTATAAAGAGGATCTGGTACTGATTCTTAGTTCTTACTGACTAACATAGCTAAGGAATTAGAGAAATTAAGAAAGAGGAGATGGGTTTCAATTCGTGCGACGGAGAGATTCAGGTCCCATGTATTGATATTAAGAAGGAGCTGTTGGAATGGAAACAAGAAAGTGAAGAACGGAAGGAATTGTGCGGAAAAGTGAGAGAAGCATGTGAAGAGTATGGGTGTTTTGTGGCTAGGTATGATGGTGTCCCTAGGGAACTATGTGAAGAGATGTTCATGGCCATGAAGGATTTGTTTGATCTTCCAGTTGAGACCAAGCAGAAGAACTCTCGTCCCAAACCTTACCGTGGCTACCAATGTAATCCAGAGGTGGCTCCTCTGATGTATGAGAGTTTAGGCATCGAGGAGCCACACTGCCTTGAAGCAGCTCAAGCTTTTACAGAACTCATGTGGCCACAGGGAAATCCAGCTTTCTGGTGAGTGAAACAAAAAGAAGTTAATCTGTTCCATTATTAATGTATTTACATATTTGGTTCGATCTCCTTCAAATCATTCTGTGTTAGTTTATCTTATGACAACATTTGGCTTGTTTGGTGTTTCTGGGCTTGTTAATAGCCGGATTTTACAGATCATGAGTGGAAAGATGCAAGAACTGCAGCTGTTAATTCTGAGAATGATACTAGAGAGTTATGGTATCCCATCGTACTTGGATGCAGTTGAACAGAGCGCCCACTATGTCTTGCGTTTGGCAAGCTATAAACCATCACCTCCAGGCGACAATGAAGGCCGCCAAAGCCTGTGGGCGCACAGAGACAGGAGCTTCATCACAGTTTTGTTCCAGAACCAAGCGAACGGCTTTGAGTTGCTCACAAAACAAGGCCACTGGCACCAGCTGACACCCATGCAAGGCTCTTTTGTTGTCATCGTTGGTGAGATGATGAAGGTATTCGCTTTAAGGACCTTTAGTAATTAATTCATTTAGCCATGCATGGCGTGTAGCACATACTAATCATCTTGTGGTACAAACCATGTAGGTGTTGAGCAACGGGAGACTTCATGCAGTGGAACACAGGGTGGTGATGAGGGGAGACACAGAGAGGTACTCGTGTATTCAGTTTGCAACGCCCAAGGATGGAGAAGTAATTCAGGTGGCCAGTGAGCTGGTGGATGAAGAACACCCTCTTGTCTATCGACCCTTCAAGTACATGGATTATGCCAAGTATTTCAAATCCAACCCTAGCAAAAACGCCCTGGAGATCTATGCTGGTGTTTGATTCCATCTGTTCCTAATTTATGTGGTCACGCAGCAAGTATAAGACAATAAAATCAATAAAATATTTACTATAAAATAAAATTATCTGATTGGTGCGACAAATTTTCTTTGTTGATGTTGGAGAAGAGATCGATAATCGCTCTATCTTCAAGTATAAACGTATAAATGAGTTGAGTCATGGAAAAACGTACTTTCCTTAAAATATTTTTAGTTAAGCTATGGCGTCCTCACCCCCATGATAAAGTAATTCCCTTATCCGAATGGCATATGCACTCCGAAGGAAACTTTCAAATAATGTCTAAAAGTAGTACTCACAAATTCATCTGTATATAAAACAGACATACTTCGACAAGAAAATTAACAAACACCTGGATAAAAAAAATACAACACCCCTCGATAAGGGTGTCAAAACCTAATTCGAACAATTAAAACCGGACTGTTATAGCCCAAACCGACCCGAATCAAAGCTTAATGGGTTGTGTTTGGACTGAACAACCTCAGCCCGCATTGGTTCGGGCTAGGCTGGGCTAGCCCATGTGTGCCCCACTAGCCCGAACAGTTTGGCCCCAATCCAACCCATTATAAATAAATAAAATAAATTTAATTTAAATGTAAAGGACATGAAAACTCCTAAGTATTCATTTGTTTTCCTTAATTGTTTTGCTTTGGAATATGCAAACAACAAGCCAGCCAAAGCCTTTACCATTTGGAAGATGGACTTAGTAAATATTTAGCAAGAGTATTATCATTTGAAAATATTTTAATGCTTTATTTTAATCCATTTTTACAAGTGTCAAGAAGGGGGAGGAGAATAAGCAGAGACATTAACCCACTAAAATTCATCAAGATGCCAACTTTATTTTGTGTATTACTTCTATAATTTTTACTTCTTCGTAGAGTTTTTTTTTTTTTTTTTTAACACCCAACATAAGAGACTTGGAGAGAATTTAATGCTTATATGTGTTTACATGTTCTTGATAAATTCCACACATCAACAAAGTACTCAAAACATACCGCTAGTAAACCCAAACCCAAACCGTTAATAAACCCAATTCTAAACCGTTAGCACAAACCGTTAGTTAGCTTGAACCCGAACCCATAATGTTCCATGTTTGGGCTTGAGTGTTTTTCAGCCTGAAACCGTTAGGCCCAACCCGAACCGTTGACACCCCTACCCCTCGAGGTAGGATGTTGTTTGGGTAGTGTATTTGATGTTGTATAGTTCGTGGTATCCACCGTTGGATACTTTGTCACAATTGTTCTACTACATTTTAATCGCTCAAAATTTTGTTCAATTTATTTTAAAGAAAAAAAATGTTTTTTCCTTTTCAATTGATTATACGTACACTTGGTGTTTTGAGCAATTGAAATTTAAAGAAATTCACTTGGTGTTCATCCAACGGTGTGCACAAGTAGTATAACATCAGATGCACTACCCAAGCAAAATCCCTCGAAGTATCACACATGCACAACTAGAGAGAGAGAGTTGGATTCTTCACTTGTTAGACTATTATTGGTGCATAAAAGCAAAGAACGAAGTTTCGGCAAATTTCGCCGTTTCGCACTTGGGCGAACTAGGCGAAACCGGCGAAATTCGCCGAAATGTCGCCGATTTTTAAACAATATCTCGATCATTTGCCTTTGTGAATATTTAATTGAACATTACCCAAACATCCCTACCCCCATTAATAATTAACTAAATAAAGTGGCAGGAAGCACGTGGAGTGTATTATGTAAGATGATTTTTTAATTTAAATAATAAAATATATAAAACCCAACAGGCAAGCACGTGAAGACGTGATGTTTAAGTTATCTTTTCAATTTAAGTAATAGAAAAAGTAAAAAAAAACCCCAAACGAAATATCTCACCGCCATTCTTCTTCTCTCTGGTCGCGTCACCGTCTCTGAGCTCCGTTCCTCTTTGCTCTGGTCGCATATCCAGGCTTCCATTAGGCTTCAGGGAAGTTGCTGTCGTCGTCGAATTCATTTGGTCAGCCATTTGAGCTTAATCGATTTCGTATCATACTCTTCTTCAAGCTTCTAGTATAGATTTAAAGCATTTTTCTGGATTTTTTTTCTTACATTCCGTCGCCGTGAGATTTCATTGTGGTTTTTTGTAGTTTTGCCTTCTGCAGGTGTATATCTCTTCTTCACCGCAGAAAGCTTGACTGATTTGCATCAGTTTGTTAATTTTGAGTTTTGCTGTTACTCTTTCAACTTTCAAATTCGTCGACTTCTGCGAAGTTTTACGAATTTTCGCCAGTTCGCCGGCAAATCGACCATTTTTCGGCGATTTTCCGGCGACTTTTGAAAATATCGATTTCGGTGGGTTTTTTATTTCGCTAGTCTTCGAACCAGGCGAAATTCGCCGAAATATAGTTCCTTGCATAAAAGTATACTTTTTTCCTAAATATATGATGGAAAAGTGTAAAAAGAACACTAAAATTAATACCTTTAAAGGTATGACATGCAATAGTCCAATGACGGTCCATAGGACCTTCCTCGATCTATTTTTTTAATTTTTAATCACTCTTTCTATGTATTTGTTTCATTGTGAATGTTTATAGGCTTTAGGTAGTTTTTGAATTCTCAAAAAATTGATAACCCATGGTCTGATGGAAGATGAAACTAACCCACATTCCATCGAAATTTGTCAAAAACAAGGGTCCTTGATAACTTAGGGAATACCTAGATATGATAATTCAACCCAGCTAATATTATTATTGGAATAGAGTTGGTAGATATTGCTTGCAACACTACCCTTTTCAGACTACATTTTTAGACGGATAACTTTAATTATATGGTGGGCTTTCACCCCTGGTGTTAAAGAAATTCAAACTTTTGATCTCATACTCACTAGAACCAAAGTTTATCTGAAAAACTCCCACGTAGATCATGATGGGCAGTGTTGGATTTGCCTCACGAGCTAAGTCTAGCTATTTTGTAAGTTATATGAAAAAGACATTTTATGTTCAGAGGGAGTTTGGCCATTCTAGTACATCATATTGAGTATTAGGTTAGAAATCTTGGACGTAGTAGGGATTCTATGGGACCAATGTCCATTTTTCGTCATAATAAAGGAACTTCAAGAACTGGGAATCCATTTTATCGAAATTAAAGGAAAAGGGCATCAAAGGAGAAGTCAACTTTGAAGGGAAGTTAGCTTTCTCTCATTCGTCCTCATATAATAATTAAAACATACACATAAACTAGGTTCATGACAACCTAAGGCTATTACCGTTACAACGTCAACCCTGGATTCAAGCGATAATCACGTTCAATTAAAATGGTTTGTAATTAGGTTTAGTGACGCGAAGGCATTTCTCATGCCAAGGATTAAAGGGTAAGATATCAGAAATAGAACGAAAATAAACAAATTAATATTTTGCCTATGTCCATACATGGTTGTCTTAATATATAATAGTTTAACCTAGCTAATTCAATTTTCTTCACTACTAATGCACCAATATAAATAAATAATATAATATAATACAATATAATTAACATAAAAACAAGTAAAGATAAATTAAAGAAGTCAACTGATCATGTGTTGTTCTTTTCTAGAAACACGCCATCATCTTAATTGAGTTTGGATCAATGTAGAAGTCTGTGCTTCTTCATATTTTTTTTATTACACATTAGAAATGGGATTCAGTAGCGGATGACTTCTGATTTTTCTTTTTGTAAAAAAATAAGAGGTCGGTCTCGCCTAATATGTGATAGAAATATATGAAGAGAGCTCAAATTTCTACCAATCATCTAAACTCTCTTCATTCTTGAAACCATCATCTGTCTGCCCATCCCCGCACTAGATGGTGAGGCCTGCCCGGGCGGAGAGGATCTGTTTGCATTAAGTTAATGTCTTTGTATCTCTATATAAAGAGGAGCTAGCTATTAGTACGTAGGGTATTCATCCTTATTGGCAGCAACTAGCTAGAGAGAGATGGATTTAGATCGTTGTGAAGGAGAGATACAGATTCCATATTTTCATCTTGCAAAGGATATTTGGGAATCAAAACAAGGTAGTGAAGAGTGGAAGGAATTGTGCGGGAAAGTGAGAAAAGCATCTGAAGAATATGGCGTATTCATGGTGAGGTATGATGGGGTTCCCACAGAGCTAAGTGAAGAAATGTTCATGGTCATGAAGGATGTGTTTGATCTTCCATTGGAGACCAAAAAGAAGAACACAAGTTCAAAACCTCTGCGTGGGTACCTTGGCGACTCAGAGTTGCTTCCTTTGTACGAGAGTCTTTGCATCGATGACGCTCACTGTCTCGACTCAGCTCAAGCTTTTGCAGAACTCATGTGGCCCCATGGAAATCCGGCTTTCAGGTGACCCATGCACGCACAACTTTGTTTTCAGTTGAACAAAGAATTGATAATCCATATTATAAGGAACGTTCGTTTGCTAATATTTGGCTGCTGGAACGTTCGTTTGCTAATATTTGGCTGCTTGTTTGGTGTGTTAACAGCCGAACTGTGAGCAGCATGACCAAGAAGATACATGAACTGGAACTACTGATCCGGAGAATGGTAGTAGAGAGCTACGGTCTTTCTTCATGCTTCGATGCTTTTGCAGAGAAGTCCCACTCTATCTTACGTTTGATGAAATATAAACCACCACCACCACCGACTAGCGACAATGCGGCGGCCATTGGCCTGCTAAACCACTCCGACAGGAGCATCATAACCATTCTGTGCCAAGACGAAGTAAATGGTTTGGAGATCCGTTCAAAACAAGGCCAGTGGTTCCGCGTTTCACCTGTGCCAGGCTCTTTCTTTGTCTTCATCGGTCAGATGCTCCAGGTTTACACAAACTCATCGATCACTATTACTGAAAAGAGTATTAAATAAAGACTATTTTCTTAATCCCATCTAGGAAAACGCAAAACCCTAATTTCCATGCGATTACAGTTTTACCCCTGTACAAATAGTTAATCCAAAACCCGTTTCAAGACGTACCCAAACCTATTAGTGTTATTTACTCATTATTAATGGTGTATTAATTACGTACATTGGTAGCAGAGATCATGAGTTGAAGTTGATGGTGATAAATTTGACTATACATATGTAGGTGTGGAGCAACGGCAGAGTTCATGCGGCGGAACACAGGGTGGTGATGAGGGGAGACAGAGAGAGGTATTCATTTGCAAACTTTGCAGCACCAAAGGATGAGGAAATGGTTGAGGTAGCTGATGAACTCGTGGACGTGAACAACCCTAGTCTCTTCCGGCCCTTCAAGTTTATCGATTATATGAAACATATTGCCTTTGATCGCTACTGCAGAAACGAACTTGAAAACTTTGCTGGCGTACTATGATCCTGATCCTGCCCTTCTATCTCTCTCAAGTGGTACCGTTATTCTTTCTAATTGAGTGCATCCGTATAGTTAGAAGAATTTCTCTTTCTATAGCTCTATGTAATGTTCTCAGTGTTCCTCACAGTTCCTTGGTTTTCTGAAGCATCTCTAACTGTTAAATGTAAAATCACCTAGCTCGCTGTGCTCTTATTACTAAGGATCTGTAATAATCTTTTCGTAGCAATTTGATCTACGATTAAATGATAATCTTAAGATTTTATTTAAGAATACCAAACACTTAAATCTTTGTTGCTGGGTCCTTTATCTTGATTAGTCTTACAAAGTTGCATGTTACCTAGAATAGGGTTACCCATGCAGTTTCAGTTCAGCAAACCTATTGTATCCAATTTGTGAACAATAGCTAGCAATTGAGAATTGAAGAGAACGAGCTCTCTTGGAACAGAGTGCACTCAGGAAGATCGAACGCTTTATTTGTAAAAGAGAGTAATGATAATATAAAACACACAAGGCTTAATAAGATAGGTTACAGTACACAAGCACTACTTGTTTTACCCCGGATACGTGTGAAACAGAACCTAATTAAGGCTTTATTTTCCTAGCAATTATATCTTTTGCGACTGAGTGTGACCCTTAGGTTGAACGGAGGTCGAACCCATTCTAGTTGGACTGGAATCTGTGCCCAGAGAGAAAAGAGAGAGCAGGCCGGTCAAGGTGATCACCTAACCACCTCTGAAGATTAAGTCATAATCAATTATAATACCATCTCGATGATTGGGTTTTAGAACTTTGAGCTGAGTAACTAGAGAACAATGGGAGAGTGATGGAAGGTAACATTAAATGAGGTAGAGGAGGGATATTTATAATAGAACTTGGATGATCGTGGTCATTGGATCATCTAGCTGGCTTGGATCTCCGAAGTGGTTCACACCTCGGACGTGAGAGTTGACGGTCCTGAAACATCGGCTTTAGCAGGTGGCAGTGGCAATCTAACAGGACAGTCCTTGCCATACGCAATCAACAATTCAGCAGGCAAGCTGCTTGAGCCAGATGGGCTGTCAAGTCAATGTATCTTTCCTATTAGGCATGGGTACGGAAGTATCCCTAGAGTCTAGGGCACATTCATGTTTGTTAGGAGAATTGCTTCCGTGTTAGAGAAGCTTCAATTTGGAGCTTCTTGTTGGTATATAAATTGTGTACCAAACACTCGGTTCAACACACTTTTACTGAACCAACATACTATTTTTATACCGGTTTACCATACATGATTTCGGCGACTTTTGTGCCAAACTTGGCAAATTGCACATAATTAGTGTGTTAGCATCATTGTCATACAACCCCAATATCCATAATTGTTATTATACTTATAAATCAACATTTACAATTTGGGATATATCATTAATGGATTAAACAGATGAAGTGTATCTAAAAAAAATAATCTAAAACGAACTAATTGAGGAAAATTCGAAAAGTATTATGTCGATTTAATATTCTTTAAATTTGGTAAAAATCCCATTAAATTTTGGTAAAAAAATCCCATTAATTACTTGGAAAACGAATCATATCCCTCACAATTAAGTTGCTTCCTTTTTCTCCTGAATAAGAGGAACTATTTGTTCAAAAAGAAACTAAAGAGGAACTGGTACTGATTCTTAGTTCTTACTGACTAACATAGCTAAGGAATTAGAGAAATTAAGAAAGAGGAGATGGGTTTCAATTCATGCGACGGAGAGATTCAGGTCCCATATATTGATATTAAGAAGGAGCTGTTGGAATCAAAACAAGGAAGTGAAGGACGGAAGGAATTGTGTGGAAAAGTGAGAGAAGCATGTGAAGAGTATGGGTGTTTTGTGGCGAGGTATGATGGTGTCCCTAGGGAACTACGTGAAGAGATGTTCATGGCCATGAAGGATTTGTTTGATCTTCCAGTTGAGACCAAGCAGAAGAACTCTCGTACCAAACCTTACCGTGGCTACCAATGTAATCCAGAGGTGGCTCCTCTTATGTATGAGAGTTTAGGCATCGAGGAGCCACACTGCCTTGAAGCAGCTCAAGCTTTTACAGAACTCATGTGGCTCCAGGGAAATCCATCTTTCTGGTGAGTGAAACAAAAAGAAGTTAATCTGTTCCATTATTAATGTATTTACATATTTGGTTCGATCTCCTTCAAATCATTCTGTGTTAGTTTATCTTATGACAACATTTGGCTTGTTTGGTGTTTCTGGGCTTGTTAATAGCCGGATTTTACATATCATGAGTGGAAAGATGCAAGAACTTGAGCTGTTAATTCTGAGAATGATACTAGAGAGTTATGGTATCCCATCATACTTGGATGCAGTTGAACAGAGCGTCCACTATGTCTTGCGTTTGGCAAGCTATAAACCATCACCTCCAGGCTACAATGAAGGCCGCCAAAGCCTGTGGTTTCACAGAGACAAGAGCTTCATCACAGTTTTGTTCCAGAACCAAGCGAACGGCTTTGAGTTGCTCACAAAACAAGGCCACTGGCACCAGCTGACACCCATGCAAGGCTCTTTTGTTGTCATCGTTGGTGAGATGTTGAAGGTATTCGCTTTAAGGACCTTTAGTAATTAATTCATATTAGCCATGCATGGCGTGTAGCACATACTAATCATCTTTTGGTACAAACCATGTAGGTGTTGAGCAACGGGAGACTTCATGCAGTGGAACACAGGGTGGTGATGAGGGAAGCCGCAGAGAGGTACTCGTGTATTCAGTTTGCAACGCCCAAGGATGGAGAAGTAATTCAGGTGGCCAGTGAGCTGGTGGATGAAGAACACCCTCTTGTCTATCGACCCTTCAAGTACATGGATTATTTCAAGTATTTCAACTCCAACCCCAGCAAAAACGCCCTCCAGATCTATGCTGGTGTGTGATTTCATCTGTTCCTAATTAATGTGGTCAGGCAGCAAGTATAACACAATTAAATCAATAAAATATTTACTAGAATAAAATAAAACTTATCAGATTGGTGCAACAAATTTTCTTTGTAGATGTCGAGAAGAGATCGATAACATCACTACGCATCTTCAAGTGTAAACACATAAATAAGTTGAGTCGTGGGAAAACATACTTTCCTTAAAGTATTTAAACCCCACCCCTTCATTGTGCAGATCGAGTTAAACCATTACATCCTCACCCCCAAGATAAAAGCATTCCCTGCATCCCAATGGCTTGCACTCCAAAGAAAACTACTTTCAAATAACGTCTAAAAGTAGTACTCACAAATTCATCTATATATAAAACACACATACTTCGGTAAGAAAACTAACAAACACCTTGATTTACATAGTCTATAATTCCCAATAATTAGCCATAGGAATTGTGACATTTGGCCATATAATATATGACAATCAATATTAAATCTTAGATTAGGAAATCACGTTAGCATCTACAAAAATTTCTCCTACCTTCTCTTTTCTTTTCTAATGCTGTTAAACCTCATGACGGATAAAGACTTAACTTTGACGTCACTGCAAAGCCTTACTTGACAGAGAAGAAGAGGGAGGGTGGGAAAAATATGATGAGATAATAAAGAAAAGATGATAGACTACAGACCCTTGAGATTACTGAATGAAATCATGTAGACTGGATTTTCCATGTCACATGATTACCTTTTTTTTTTGTTTTTTGTTTTGGTTTTCAAACCCGGTTTCCAAGGCTTTGCCCTGACTAATCCGGTGTTCGACTTGGGCCTTTGTGAGAAAAGAGGAGAGGAAGTAGGAGAAATTGTGGAGATACTAATGTGATTTCCTAATCTAAGATTTAATATATATTGATTGTCGATATTAAAGCCATATGTCACAATCCCTATGGCTCATTGTAGGGAATTACAAACAAATTAAATTCTAGACACCTCCTTTATATAGAACAAGAAGAGACACTTACAAATAAAGTTTAACATCTAAATGTAGGAACTCTGTTTCAGTTTGAATCCACGCTTGACGCTTCAACATTTGTATTTATAATTTTGAATTACAATAGAATTACAATTTCGACTCTTTAAGTTTTTTGTTGGTGATATACTTTAATCATAACTCAAACCCCTCTTGATCAATTGAGAATAAAGTTGGTTAATTATGATGAATTTGAAAGCAATTTTGTTACACTCTCCCACAAGCAAAATGATCAGTTGCACACCATGAGCTTGTCTCATAGAAGTAGTTCAGGTGGACTCTGAGCTAGTAGATGAAGAACACCCTCTTCTCTTCCGGCCTTTAAGTACATGGATTATATCACTTATTTCAAGTACATGGATTATGTCAATTATTTCAACTCTAAAGCTAGTAAAAACGTACACCCTGGAGATCTATGCTGGTGTGTGATCCCATGTTTCTCTTCATGTGGCTACCAAAAAAAAATCTGGTTACTTAGTAATGTCTAAAAGAGTGACATTGATTTTCTCTTTCTTAATCAAGGTCTCCCAAATTCATTTATTCAATGCATAGTGCCCAACGTTAAAAAATAAAAGGAAAAATGAGAGATAGAAACGACAAAGATTAGTGTTGCATACTTAAGTATCTACATTAGAGAAATGAGATAGACTTCTAAGTTCTAACACGGCAAAAGAAATCAATGGAGTTAGAAATGTGTTTCCATCTTATCGTACGACTCCTTATACAACAGACAAGTTTATTACATAATTGTACTTTATTTTAATGCAATTAATCATAATTCTAATCCTTAAATATAAAGGTGACGAAGACCTTATTGATATATTGTAAATCTCGAAATTATATATTACATACATACACGCACTAAATCATGAAAATAATCTCGAATAAGCCAAACACAACCCAATGGGGACTTTGATTTTTAGGATAGTGACCCATCAATAAAAATAATCAACCATGATCTTTGCGAGAATATACGTTCTATTTTTGTGCTTATAAATGAAGATTTCTCTCATATGGATTTTTTTTTGGAATCCAGTATTTTGAAGAAAAAAAAAAATTAGTAATATGAATGTGCTTATTAAATATGGTGGCCAATCAGACCACACGTTGAAACTTATAGCATTCTTCCACTTGGCATTGCTGGTTACGTCATTTTATTTTTTCTATTTAAAAAAAAAAAGGAATTATTTAGTCACACTGATTTTTTAAAAACATCAATGACGATTGATCCTAATTTTTAAAAATTTTACAACAAACAGATCCATATAATTATTTCCAACTTGATCGGTTCATTGGTTTTGAGTGAGAGCTTGTTGTCCACATCATTTATCAAATTATCATATAGACACATCATTAATTGTCCACATCATATAATATATTTTTGTAAAATTTAAAAGCAATAGAAGACCTTGGTAATAATATTATTTTGTCATAAAAAATAATTTTGATAATTCAGCACTTCCTTCTAGTTAAAAAAAGAAGAAGATGTGTAGAGGGAAACTTCTAAGATCTTATGATGTCTTATATGGATTTATTGGAACACCATTAGGGAGATATTGTGGGTTACATATCAAGTTAAATTTAGTAAGTAAAATATATTATTTTTTTTCTTTCTCAAATGGGTCCTAATCCTATCATTTCATACATGGATTCAAAAAATTAAAGGGTTTTACTTTCGAAAAAAAATAATGAAACCTAAGTTATTTTAATTTTTTTTGTCTTTTGTAAGTAAAATATGTGTATATTTTTTATTGAATTATAATCCGATATATTCTTGAAAACGATATAATTAATGAACACATATTATTTTTAAAATTTGTAAAGCAAAATATTACACCATAAGATAATTAAAAAAAAGTTCTACTTAAATAGATCTTATTTTTGAAAAGAATTATCAAATCCTAAATCTTTGATGATGTTTCATGTCCAACTAATATTCTACCATGAACTGCCTAAATTATCCTCAAGTATTTTTATATAAAAACTTGTGAGACGTGCTTATGAATTCCTTCAATCTCATGGCAATTTTAAGACCGACAACATCGTCTTTTATAGCTTTCACTCCTCCCATCATTCATTGGTTTCATCATTTGTAATGAAGGACTAAGAGGTAATTTAAGTAGCTCATTGTAAATATTAGTTGGCAGAAAAAATTTATCAATTTTTTTGAATTTAGTAATTATTTTTAAAAATTAGAATTCATTTTAGTATAATTTTTTAAAAATATCTTTTTGCCTAAATCCTTTTCAAAATCTAATCATCTGACAAAATTTCCCAAGAATATTATCTATTTGGATTACTTCTTATGTGTCGTTTAAAAGTAATGGGAAAGGTGTTTAATTAAAAAGTGTAATATTAGCTCGGGTGTCATTTTCTTGTGTATTATTTTTTCATGAATAAGCCAAGGAAATTTGTTTCAAACAATTGCAAATGAATTTTTCTCCCTATATAAAGAGAAGCTGTTTCAACTCGTTCCAACTTACTGAGATAGCTGAAGAGCTGAAAAGAAAAAAGAGAGGGAGGAAATCAATGGGTTTTGATTCTTGTGAAGAAGAGATTAAAATTCCATATATTGATCTCACAAAGAAGCTGCTGGAATCAAAACAAGGGAGTGAAGAATGGAAAGAATTGTGTGGAAAAGTGAGAGAAGCATGCGAAGAGTATGGGTGCTTCTGGGTGGGATATGATGTGATCCCTACAGAGCTTCGTGAAGAGATGTTCATGGCCATGAAGGTTTTGTTTGATCTTCCAACTGAGACCAAACAGAAGAACACAAATCCTCAACCAACTCGTGGGTACAGAGGGAATTCAAAGGCGGCTCCACTGTATGAGAGTTTAGGAGTCGATGATGCACACTGCCTCCCTGCAGCTCAAGCTTTTACAGAACTCATGTGGCCCCATGGCAATCCATCTTTCTGGTGAGCTAGTGATCACAACTATACATATTTTCTATACCCAAATGAATTAAACTCTTACCTGAGTCTTGATGAAAATCTATTGTTGGATTGTTAATAGCCAAACCATGAGCAGCATGTGTGGAAAGATGCAGGAGTTGCAGCTAATGATCCTGAGAATGATACTAGACAGCTATGGAATGCCAAAACGGTTCAATGCTCTTGCAGAAAGCACCCACCCTGCCTTCCGTATGATCAAATATAACTCAGCGCCGGCAAACGATGATGCAGGTCTTGGCTTGTTAGCCCACACCGATAAAAGCTACCTCTCAGTTTTGTGTCAAGACCAAGTGAAAGGCTTCGAGTTACGCACCAAACAAGGCCATTGGTTCCAATTGTCACCCTTGCAAGGTTCTTTCCTTGTGGTCGTTGGTGAGATTTGCAAGGTAATCAATTAATTGATCGTCCAATATTATTTGTATTAACTGAATTGATGAAATGTCTAGATAATAGAAAATTAATTAATTAATTGTGGTGATTAAAAATCCATGTATAGGCATGGAGCAATGGAAGACTTCATGCATTGGAACACAGGGTGGTGATGAGGGGAGACGAAGAGAGGTACTCGATTGCATTGTTTGCAATTCCAAATGATGGAGAAGTAGTTGCGGTACCTAGTGAGCTTGTGGATGAAGATCACCCTCTTCTCTTCCGACCCTTCAATTACATCGATTACATCACTTATTGTCTCTCCAATATGAACACCGACTCCCTTCAGAACTATGCTGGTGCTTGATTTCACCAATTTTTTTTTCTTTTTTGTTTTATATATACATATATGTTTGAGATAAATGTTTCTTGTTTGATATTCCTACTTATTATAATAATGTAAAACAATGATATTTAATTAAAATTATTATTATTATTATTATAATATGATTTGCCTTTACAATAATCATTTTTTTCGTACGAATTTTCATCAAATACATCACAGATCCATAGAATGGATTTTAAATGAAGTAGTTATTAGTCGCTTTAATTGTTGTATTATCTGGACAGTTACACCCCGCAAGCAATTTCGGATATAATGGTCATTTCATCCCAAAAAAAAGAAAAAAAAAAAAAAAAACAAAGGTAGGTGAATGTGAATTTTAAATTGTTGGGTGTGGTTGTGGTAAACTCTGAGGGGCTGAATGTAATTTACTCAAAATAATATTAGAAAATGATCCGATGCCAGCCGGAATCCGGATCATCATTCCGGAAGCACTCTGTGCTTTCCGATGGTCACCACAAATTCTGTGGGACCCACAAGTAAAAATAAAAAAAAATAAAAAACATCCATAACCCAATTCCTGAGGAATCCGAATCATCTCTTTATTTGGTAAAGCCGTCGGGCAGCATAGAGTGCTCCCCCGACGGTTAGCTGATCCGGACTCGCCGAGCAGCATTCTGAGCCTGTCCCAGGATCGACTTGTTGATCCGGGTTTTTGATGATCAACGCAACTGCAAGGGTTGCGGAATTGCAGAGAAGAGAGCAAGCAGAGATGCATCGCCCTGACAAGCTTCTTCTTCACTCGATTCTTGATCTTCTCGCATCCGCCGGTTATCGTTCTGCCGATTCTCAGGTTTCCGAATGTGATATGCTCGTCGATGGCCTTGCCTGGTGTATCTTTGCTACAAAGGTCTTACCACCCGAATTCCAAAACCTCACCCACGAAGATTTCGCTCTTCAATCGAAAATGCAAGTAACCAATTTCCCCTCTGTCTCTGCTTGTTTGCTAAGGGTTTTCTTATCTGGTTACTTGCGGTTGTGAATTGTGATGGAAATGCAGTAAGTCTACACAAGTAGTTGAAGCGGCTCTTAAGTCCATGGGTTGTCCTTACCCTTTCCGTGCTTATCAAATTCGAGGTCTTGAACTTAAAGCTATCCTTCCTGTTGTTCAGTGGATCGTCAGTCGTGTCTTTGAATTGCCGCCCGAATCTACAGATGAGGTAAATTGATTGCTTTTCCACTCTTAAGCGGCTTTGTTTCATGTAGCTATGCTAATCCACATGATGCAAATTGTAGTTTTCTCATGTTAATAACATTGAAGAGGACGACTACATTATTCGACAACTTGAGAAGGAGTTGAGTCTTGCTGACAATTCAGTTAAGATTTTGCAAGCTAATTTAAACGAACAGGTTAGTTGATAATTTCTTTCCTGGGTATGTCATAATGGAAGGGTATTCTTGATTACTGTTTGTGTTTTTTGGGGTCCAGTTTCATGACTTTCCGTGAAAATCAATGTTTTACGAAGTGTCGAAGTTGTCGTTATGGGTATACCACAATTGAACATATCTGCTTTCTTCTCTCTCTCTCTCTCTCTCTCTCTCTCTCTCTCTCTCTCTGTTGTTTCTTGGATATGTTGGTTTACTTGCTTTTCTCAATGTTTATACCTGTTTTATTCTCCAGAATCAGAAGAAGTTTAATGTCCTGAATGAGATACGACGTCTAAGGGAGAAAATTGATGACGAAGGAGCTGGCAATACAGTACAGACTTTGACACCATTGTTGGAATTATCCAAGGTATGCTGTTTGTTCTAGTCTCATTTCTGTTTCATTTCTTTCCTAATTTTTGAAAAGGTATGTGCTGTTAAGTTTTGGGTACAAGATTGATACTGGATATTCCGTCTTCTACTTCTGCTTCAATTATGTTTCTTGTTTGGTGCTGGTGTTGTCTTCTATATCTCTTATGTAGTATATGGTGTGTGGTTTATAATGCATAGGTGTTCGTTTCTTCTATTATATGGTTTTGGGCATTCAATATTATCTCGGTACCAAGATTCCTATCAAGTTTCTACTCAATGCACTCCAGAGTACTGTCTGTTCATATACTTAACAAGCAAGATTTCACTTGCGAGCAGAAATATTTATTTTCCATGGACGTGAATTATTTGAGTTGAGATCATATATATTATCAACTTTTTTTTGTTAACAATATGTTAGGTTCTGTGATGGAAATTTATCATTTAAGATGGTTTTCAGGATTTGCAGAGGAAAGAAAAGGATCTAAGGTCCTATTATGATACAAAATGCTCTGACATGCAAGCTGAGGTTAGTGAACTGGAGAAAAAGATATCAAGTAGCAATCAAGGAAATGATTTGTCTGATGACTTTGAACGTTCTTTATGCGACTCTTTGGAGAGGCTGAATTCAGCTAAGAGTGTAAGATTCTATTGTTACTCTTGCTTCGTCTCTTCTGGATTATAAAAGAATACGGTTCCATGACACGGACTTACTTTTCATACCATCACTCATCACACTTATTTTGTTGTTTGTGTACCATCTTTAAAACTCCACAGGTGCCTAGTTTTAGGATATCAGTGTGTGAGTACAATTGTGAACCTCACTTGGAGACCATTCTGAATCCATTTTGTGCATATAGAATTTTCTCCTCATATTGCTTCTCTGTTGTGCTATTTTGCTAATGGTGAAGTTGCATTACTGTTGCTAGTAGTGGATATACTTGGGATAAATTATAAGTACCCCCTATGTCACTTGACCTAATATCATGACTGCCTCCTTTTGAAGAAGCCACACTTACCACCCCCACTTGTGTGCAATAATATCAGGCTAGTTCACTCTGTAAGTTGATTCCTGTTAAGTAATTATATCATCAGCTTAGATTTTACTAAAAAGCCAAAAGCTACCTTTTGAAGGAGGAAAAACTTACAATTCTACCCTTTATAAAATCACAATTATGAGGGATAAAATTTGTAAGCTTTGTCTTTTTCCAATGAAGGTGGCCTTCTCCAACAAGGATATACCTCTAACCTTTATTCTTCTGGGTTTACCAGTGGTTACGCTATAAACATCTCACACCAAAACAACCGGAAAAGCCTAAAAACTTCTGGTAATCCTGTTCTTTTTTCCCTTGTTTATCTTTGAGATTCTTTGTCAACTATTCTTTGCCATTGTCTTCTCTCTCTCTCTCTCTCTCTCTCTCTCTCTCTCTCTCTCATATATATATATATATATATATATATATATATCCATTTTTATTTTATTTTCATTTTTTCACTTTTTAATTTTTGAGGTTGGTTCTAAGAAGAAGAATAGAGATCCATTCTCTGCGATAGGCTGAAACATGAATTTCATGCCTGAGGGAGATAGCACCTTCAAGGGATTGATAAACTGAACCTCCCTTTAGAAGCATGTTAAACACCGAAATTGAAGCCTATCTCCATCATGGGGGCTTTCATCTTCTTTCAGATCATAGTTGTCAAAGCGGCCGCCTTCTCGCCTTGGTTTTTGTTGCCCTCTATCGCTTAGCATCCCCTTGTCGCCTTGACAACCATGTTTTAGATTCTCTTATCTTCCCTGGTGACATGAGCTTGGCAGATATTGAGGAGGAAATGTAACGGGTCTCTAGAAACAAGTGGATGGCTAATGCCTAAAGGGTGTAAGTCGGAGACTTGGAATAATGAATCGCTTTCTAAATGCAGTTTTGTTTTATCTGAAAGAAAGAAAAGGATGAGTTGATGTTCATAATCATAGATGTTGAACCAAATCAATCTCCATTTTGAGTTAGTGAAAAAGCTTATGAATTTCCAATTGGTACCAAAGATGGGATTTTTGTGAACTTGAAAAGGAAAACGTATTAAACCCATTTGTTATTATTCACCTAAAATCCCCTATGTAGTGCCAAATAGCCACAGACCCCCCACCGAAAAAGAAAAAAAAAATCATAAATTCAACTCTATTGAAAAGGGCATTTTGGGTTACCTGGCTTTATGTAATGAATTCACGTTTTGAATTATTTAACATTTTTCTGTGGTTATGTTGCTGAGATCCGTTCTCAATTTGGGATTATGATTAAGATTCTTTGCAGTGATAATGCGAAAGAGTATTTTTTGGCCCCTTTTTTTGACCTTTATGACCACCGCACGAGATTCTTTACCAATCCTCTTGTGTTGACACTACTCAACAAAATGGTATGGCAAAAAGGAAGAATCGCCATTTAATGGAGGTTAGTCGTTCTTTGTTGTTTGAAATGTGAGTACCAAACACTTTTGGGGTGACGCAATCTTGACTGCATATTACCTGATTAACAAAATGCCTTCCTCTATACTGAAGGGATGTAGTCCCTACTCTATGCTATTTCCCTCTAGCCCTCTCTTTGTGTTGCCACCCCGTGTTGTTGGATGTGTTTGCTTTATTTGTGATCATTGCTCAGGTCTATCTAAATTAGATCAACAAAGCCTTAAGTCTTTTCGTTGGATATTCTCATACCCAAAAAGGATCTTGTTGTTATTCATTTGAGTTACGGAAATATTTTGTAATTGCAGACATTTTTTTTATTGAAAATACACCATCTTCTACCAACCCTCTTAACTATTTTTGATCGTGATGATTTCTTGATTGCGTATCTTCCCCTTTTATGACACAGGTTCCTCCACCTGCCCAACCTAAAACTACAGCTGTTTATCAAAGGCATCCAAAGACCACTACAGTGCCTCCACCATCTACCCCACCAGCCTCTCCTTTGGACGATTTGTTTGATGCCCGGTGCCCCTCGACCTCCCGTCCCTCCTTCAAATCTGAACATCCTGATTGCCCTTTGCAAAGGTACTCAAACTCGCGTCCAACATTTGGTTTCTTATTCTAACCTTTCTCCTCACTTCTATGCTTTCCTATTCACGGTTGAAAATCATCCCCTTCCGAAATCTGTTTTGGAAGCATTGGCTAGTCCTAGGTGGTGTGTTTCTTTGTATGATAAGTTGCATGCTCTTGAGGAGAACCAAACAAAGGATTTGGTCCCTTTACCAATAGGGAAAATTGCTATTGGATGTCGTTGGGTATTGGAAGTCAAAGTTAACCCCGGTAGAGCTTGGCTTGTGGCTAAGGGATATGCTCATGTTTATGGTGTTGATTAATTAGACACATTCTGCCCAGTGGCTAAATTCACTGTAGTTTGTATTTTGGTGTCCCTAGCAGCTACTTTTCGATGGCCCTTTGATGTAACCAGGGTTGGACCCCCCGCCCCAAAATGGGCCCTAGCCCAGCTGGGAGTCAGGGAGGCCGAATCCATCACAGGGGTAGAATGGTCAATTCCTACCCTAGATTAAGTTATAATGAAGACCAAAATCCAATGATTTAGTTTATTTTGAAGTCTTGAGAATCGAGTTATTTGGTTTGAAGTTGCAATTGGAAAGAGTCATAAAAAGGGCGTACCTAGTGCCGAAGCTCTCACACTGTGGGGTTTGGGGAAGGGACTTTCTAGGCAGCCTTACCCCTGCTTTGCAGGGAGGCTGATTCGAACCCGCGACCTCCAACACACAATGGAGAGACTCCACCATTGCGCTAGGCCCGCAATTGGAAAGAGTCATAGAGTTCTATTAATTTAGGAAAGCATTTTTTCCTATTTAAGAAATCCTACTTCTAAGGAAAACTTAAATTGGGAAGAGTTATTTTTCTTTTGGGTCCAGTTTGTTTGTTATCTAATTCATTGACTTAAGTGAGATCTTAGATCCAATGGTTGAGATCGCGTAGTAATTAGATTCCTTTTTTAGAGTCCAAGTTAAGTTGTGATGGGATCCTAACAGTTATGGTAACTCAGTATGAGTCCGAGTCCTTTGTTTCAGGCTATAAATAGCCTTCATAGTGTAAGTTATTTTTAGACTGGATTAATTGAATGAATGGAGTTTTGAAGAATAGACTGGTATAGTCGTGGGATCCCTGAGAAGGTGACCCTGCGGCTGGAAATTGTTTTTGTTTATGCAACTTTAATTCTTCTCCTTCTCATCAAGCTTCAGCAATACTGTGATTCAAGTTTTTTACAGAGAGCATTCTGCAGTTCTTTCAATTCACAAGTAATTGTAACCCGATCCCCAACCCCAGCTTCCCTTGCTGCTTGCAGCCATCCCAACCCCTCCCCTTTAGTTTCAGACCTTAGGATCAGCCCTAAACCCGTTGCAAATGCCCTCTCACCCTTCCCCTTCATTTTTCTTAAAATTCCAACCCTTCTCCAAGCCCTAGAAGCCATCTCCCACCCTCTTCTTCCCCCGTCCTCAGTCCTAGCCCTAATGGGAAAGTCACATTCCCAGCCTCAATTGAACCCTTTACTTTCCTTTTGGTTGCTCTTAAGCCTAGAACAGAGTCCTAACATTATTTTACCCAAATCTGCTCTGTTTTTTGGACTTCTGAAAAAACCTGCAACTCAACTTCTTTGTGAATAAGTTGCAGAATTTTCTGAGATTTTCCAGAATTCTTAGAATTCGAACTCAGCCCCTAAACCCTTGGAATAATTTCTGAAACTTCTAAATAGAGGTGTTTCAAGTTCTATCCTCACTTACAGCCAACCCTAACCCCTTCCCAGCCTTGGCCAAATCCCTAATCCCAGTCCTACCTCGTCTAGGATTTGATTTTTCAAGTCTGAATTTTAACTCCTATATAAATTCAAATCTGGAACTTCAATTTCAGCTTACCTGGGCAGTGTTAGAACCTATAAAAACCCTAACCAAAACACCTAGAAACCCTAATTGTGTGCTGGTTCCAAATTAGAAGATTCTGAAGATTAACCCTAAACCTGAGTTTACATCACCCTTATATCAGCTGGATTTGAAGAACGCCTTCCTTCATGATGATCTCTAGGAGGAATTCTATATAGAGCAACCTATGTGGTCTGTTGCTTAGGGGGGACAGTGGTTTGGTATGTAAGCTCAAGAAATCCTTGTATGGTCTGAAACAATTCCCTAGATCATGGTTTGGTTGTTTCACTTCTGTGGTATCTAATTAGGAGTGGGAGTGATCACTCGGTGTGTTTCGTCATTCCATGGCCAGAAAGCTATTTCTTATGGTATATGTTGATGATATTGTTATTATTGGAGATGACTCTGTAGATATAGGAAAGTTGAAGACTCACCTACAGCAGTAGTTTCGGACCAAAGTTTTGGGTTGTCTAATGTATTTTGTGGGTATTGAGGTAGCACAATCTAAAAAGGGTATTTTTAAGTCATAAGAAAGTATGTTATTGACCTACTATGGTACTATCTGAAACATGATTGCTTAGATCTAAACCTCTAGAACGCCTATGGGACCCAAACTTGGAAATATATTTTTTTGGATGAATAAATAATGATATTAAACAAAAGGAAACAAGAGAACAAGGTCTTTAAGCAGAAGACTGAAAAGAGGAGCTAAGACCCCAGGAGACAACAATAAGCCTGTTCCTTCGGGTATCATCAACAGGGGGATGGGGCATGGCTAACAATCTAGAAGAAACATCAAAATATATGGCATTCCAAATCCTGTCTATAGAGCGGTATTTGGAAGTCCATCTCCGAAGATTGCGCTCCCACCAAAGGTGATGGATCAAGGCACAATACACTAGCTTACCAATCCGATCGCAAATGGAAGGGCCTGAAAAGTTTCTCAAAATCCAAGACGAATCTCGAAAAAACCCATATGATCGCCTCAAGCGGGGCCAAATGGAAGCAAGGGCTTTTCCCCAGATAGATCTGGAGAAGGGGCAAGAGAAGAAAAGGTGCTAAAGGTTTCCCAAACCGTTCCAATAGAGGATGCAGTTGGGGTTTGTGGGGATGTGGCGGTCAATGAGGAAGGATTGGGTGGGGATGGCATGGTTGAGGGCCCTCCAGAGAGTAAGGGAATGATGGGGGATGAAGCCTTTGAACCAAACTAGAGGGGGCTAAGGGGGTTTAGGGTTATGGGATCTGAGAAGGTTCCAAGCTAATGAAATGGTGAAGGTTTTGGAGGTGGAGGGGAGCCAAATGGTGAGGTCTCTAGAGGAGGTAGAGAGGGGAGGGGGAGAGAATTCCAAGCCTGTGTGAGAATGAGGAGAGGGGAATGAGTCCAGGAACTATTTAAGATGAAGTTTGACAGGAGGGTGGATTTGGGGATACGGGTGCCATAAACAGTGAGGACCAAAGTGGTTATAGAGAATGCCCAAGGGATGCCACGGATCAAGCCAGAAGGAAGTGGAGGAGCCAGAGGAGATGGAGGTAGAAATAGCAGAGATGGCGTGAGGGCGCAACAAAAGGATTTTCCTCCAGACCCAAGAAGGGTTGGAGGGCAAGGTAACAGTCCAGAGGGAGTCAGATCACAGATGGAAAGAGTAGACCCACTTTACCCAGATAGAATCATGCTTTGTGGTAATTTTTCAAATGAGTTTGAGTAGGCAAGCTAGGTTAACATCAGAGATCTGGCGGATTCCAAGGCCTCCTTTAGAGGTAGGGCGGCAAATGGAGGACCAATTGACCGGGTGGATGAAGCGCGAAGCTTCCTGCCCCTTCCAAAGGAAAGCTTGGAATAAGGACTCCATATCATGGATGGAAGATTTGGAAATGGAGAAAATTCCGCACCAATAGAGATAGGTGGACTGAAGCATTGAGCGGATGAGGACCACTCTCCTAGCAAAGGATAGAAGCTTACTCTTCCAAAGTTGCAGCTTCTTACGAATATTATCAAGCATGGGGAGGCAATGGTGATGAGTAAGTCTACCCGGAATGAGTGGGAGACCAAGATAGGTCATAGGGAAGGATTCGGGCTTAAAGCCCGAAAGGAGGAGGAGAGAGGCTTGGAGATGGTTAGGGACGCTAGAGAGGAATAAGGTGGATTTGTCTAGGTTGACTTGAAGGCCAGAGAGGGACTCAAACTGCGAGAGGGCCTAGAGAATGGAGGATATGAAGAGATGATCCACTTTAGAGAAAATCATAAGATCGTCAGCAAATGTAAGATGGGAGAGATTAAGGGACTTGCACTTGGGAATGGGAGATATGAGGAGCTGGTCAGTCTTGGATTGGAGGATACGAGAGAGGGCTTCTAAGGCTAAGGAGAAGAGATAAGGAAAGAGGGGACAGCCTTGGTGGATGCCAGCGCGGGAAGGGAAAAAACCCGTCGGGGAACCATTGGTAATAGTGAAGAATTGGGGAGAAGAGATACTAGTTTCAATCCAGTGGATGAAAGGGATGGGGAAGCCCATATAAGAGAGGACATCACAAATGAAGTCCCAGCGAATAGAATCAAAGGCTTTATGAAGATCAACCTTAAGAAGCGTAGCCGGGGAATGAGCAGATCTATCAAAACCATGAACAATCTCCGCACAGAGGTTAGAGATCTATCAAACTTGAAACTTATGCCAAATGATGGAGACATTCTTGATGACCCTGAGAAATATGGAAGATTGGTTGGCAAATTGAATTATTTAATGGTAACTAGACTTGACATTGCCTTTCTTGTTAGTGTTATAAGCCAGTTCATGTCTTCTCCTAGGACAGTTCATAGTTGGTTCAATTCTTCTTGAATTTTAATTGGTTCAATCTTTGTCAGTTATTCCTATTTCTTACCTCCTATTAAAGTCTTATTCAATTTTGGGTTCGATTCTTGTTTTGTTCTTGGTTGACATTATTTTCCCTATCCTATCTTTAATTCTACAGTCTATATCCTTGGTTTCTTTAATTATCCGTCTCTGTTATACTATATTATAATATTGTCGTTAAGTGTTTTACCTTCCAAGTCTGTCCTCCTTTCATGTCCATCACTTCTTTATTTACAAATAACCTCTTGAAAAATCTGATTTATTACAAAATTGCCATTGGGCTTATATATTTACCAATAACCCCTTGAAAATTCTTGATTTATTACAATGTTGCCATTATCTTAATCCACCATGGGGAGAGTTTGGAAGATGTTTCTTGGATTTAGAATTGTTAACGAATGAAGATTATATCTACCATAAAGGTCTCATTGGAAATTGTTGCTTGGGATATTTTTATACTGGATATTAGTTGTCATTAATTGTCCATATGTAATGCTACATGTGAAGGGGAGAATGATATCTTATTCTATATCTATTCAAAGTGTGCTAAAGGATATTATTTGTGAAGATCTTTGTCCCCAACTTATGACATTGTACAACAATACCGTTACCTACATTTACCTACCTACCATTACCTATCTATTTGGTTTGTAGTAACCTATACCACTTTTACCTACCTAATTGTGGTTCGTATTAACTTATACTACCTTTTACCTATCTGGTCCGCAGTAACCTATAGTGTTTTTTACCTATTTACTTGGTCCGCAGTAATCTATACTGTCTTTTACCTACCTATTTGGTCCACAGTAACCAATATTGTCTTTTACCTATCTACTTGGTCCACAGTAACCAATACTATCTTTTACCTATCTACTTGGCCCACAGTAACCAATACTGTGTTTTACCTACCCATATTTTACCTACTACCTCCCTTTTACCTACCCATACTTTACCAACTACTTGCCTTCTTGCAAAGAGCTTATATGTACATTGGAGCTGCATTTTTGAAGAACTAGTGTGGATATTCCTCTCTACTATTGGCATTATTTTGATAGGGCCTTTGATGCTGTTATATTTATGGATCACCGACTGTTCTCATTATTGGTGGTTTTTTCAACATGAAGAGTTGAAGTTTTTTTTGTTGGTATTGATTATCTCCTGGGTGAATTTCTCTCAGTGTTTATTGATGTCTGCTATTGCAACGCATTCAAGATTGATGCTAACTTTCAAGTTTATTCTTATTGTGCAAGCTGAAGTTTTCTTTGTGTACACTCTAGCCTGAGGGAGAGTGTTGAAGTATACGCAGGGACCATGGGTTGTTTTACTGTTCATGTGAACAGTAATGTGAATAGTATAATGCTAGTGATGCTTGTTTCCTTTTTAGATATGCTACTCTACTTTCTATTTCTAATGTAGGAATCTTGCTACACAAGTTTTGAGAGTTTCTATAAAGCAGAGTTTCTATTTTCTGTTAGTTACTAATTTCAGAACTGTCCTTTTTCAGTACTTTATATTTTGGACAGAATTTAGGAATTAGAAGACTGGAAAATTCTGTCCATAAGTTGTACTATTTATTTCCTTTTTTAGAGGGCAAGATGGCTTGCTTTTCAAGTTGTAAGCTAGATTATTGATGTCTATAAATAAGAGGCTGCGATTCTAGGAGTGCTAAGCTAGAATCGCACGCTTGTGTGATTCCTATCAATTCTTCTTCTTCTCTTTTCTTCTTTTAGTTCTTCTTGTTGCTGCACTATTTTGGTTCATTAAAGTTTATTTTCTAACAGTAAGAAACGAACTATGTTTGCTAGGTCTAGTGCAGAGTCAGAATGTAGAGCAACAACACATGTAATTTGTCAATTTATCTGGGTTAAACCACTAAAGAGCTTGGTTTCGTTGATGAGTCTCTTATGCTACTATGGTGTGACAGCCAGGCGACTATTCACATAGCATCGGACCTGGTGTTCCATGATTGCACGAAGCACATTGAAGTAGTTAATTGTCATTTTGTTCATGAGAAGTTACAGCAAGGATTGATATCTCTCAGCCATGTCTGTACAAGGGAATAACTAGCTAACCTGTTCATGAATGGATTGGGGAGTGGAAGGGTTGGTTGCATTTGTAACAAGCTGGCCTTGAACAACATATATGCTCCCACTTGAGGGGGATGTTGAAAAGGGCATTTTGGGCATTAAATATGCCCATCAAGAATTAGTGCCAGGCGCTAATTCTCGATGGGTTAGATGTAAATCCCGTTCTGAGTTGTATTTCTGCTGGGTTTTGGACTTCGTAAGACCTATTTTATTTTTTGTATTACTTCTTTTCCTATTTAGGAGGTTTCACCATTGAGAGTGAAGCTCCACAAACACATTGAGTAATGATCTCTCTGGTACTCTCTTCTCTCTTCATAAATCTACAGTCCTGGTTACAAGCTCAAAGTCATCTCTACCTGATAGGGTGTGCATTGCATATAGAAGGACCTTCTAAAATACCTAAAATTGACTCATGAAAAGACTTCAATCGTGCTCATGCACTCAATAAAATAAATAGACCCCAAAAAATTAAGACTCTTAATTGTGTTCATGCAATCAATAGAATAGATGAACTCAAACAGATCTCTATCTAGTTATTAACTGTTCTAATCTAACTTTTGACGACTAAGCTTGTTTGCTCATGATGTCCCCATTTTATGGGCTCATAAATTAGGCCTGTTGCAGTGAAACCAAAGATAAAACAGAAAGGCCAACCTCTAATATAACTACCTAAAGGTCAATTTCAGTCCACTGGACAGTCACAAGCACCTTATGGAACATTCAAATGTTGCACATAGGCCTTCTTACTGCATTAATTTCTAATTCAACTACATTAGGTGGACTGGGGTCAGAGTTACCTTCCAGATCTTTTGACTGAAGTGGCTGTCCTTACCCCTCATAATCAAAACCCTTCAACATCTTGACATGAATTTTATGCCACTGTGTAATGTCACTTTTGGGTATAGTAGTTATTCACATGTTGTGCATAATGTTTATTTTATACACCTTATACTCTTCTCTGTGGTTAATGTAGGAACTTGCAGCTCAACTAAGGACTAATCTACAGCTAAAAAGGAAGATTGAAGATGCACCATCTCAAGCAGAGCTAATCCAGTATGCCTTTCATTCCGTCTGATAACTTTCAATTGTCATAAATCTTTTCTTTTCCTTTTCCTTGTTTTTATAGGAAATTTTCACCATTGATGTATCTCCCTCTAGTTTGATGGAAAGATGGAGTTTTCCAAATTTTAATTTGTAAATGTAAAACTTTCATGTTGAAAAATTTACAAGTGTTTTTGTAAATGTAAAATTTTGTCAAAGTTGCACTATATATGGTTTTGGATGGAGGGTTTTCAAAATTCTGGGGAGTGCAAACATTGTGAAATAACTCCAAAGTTTAGCCAGTGTTTATTGATATTGCAACCTGACTGATGGTTTCTATTTCCTATTGCATGATTTTGTATTGATATTTCTTATGGGAACTTTGGTGGACATTTCAAACCTACCAAAGCCCTTTCTCTACTATTATTGTGTTCTTGATTCAGAATGAAAATTAAGCAATTGCTTCCGTTTTATGCATCTACAACTGAATAATGTGTAGAAAGAAGACTAGAATTGTAGATAGCACCTTTCCAGTATATAAAGTAAATTTTTTTTACTAGGCAGTTTCTTACTTTTTATTCAATTGGTACAAAAAGTTTCTTAAGGAGGCACTTACTAATTTTAATTCCAGAATGTGACCCCCTAGATCCAGTATTATATTTTCTTTGAGAAACCATGATGTTATCTATCAAAGTCAATCTGGTAAAGGGGGGGGGTGAATAGGTTGTTGCTAGTGAATTGTGCTTGTCTTTGCAATTAATTAACAATTAAAAAAAATTAAAGCAATAAAAAAAGCAAAGAGGCAGGACACAGGGATTTTATAGTGGTTCGTTTCAACTGAATCTACTTGGACTGCTTTCTAGTCCTCTAGAAGGATTTCTAGTATGTTCACTTGTAGTACGGAGAGTGGGGACATAACTTCTTGCACAATCTTTGTATAGGCAATAGCACCTTTACAAAATCCTTGCTTCCAGGCAAGAGAACCCAAATAACGAGTAATGGAATAAGTAAAAAGAAAATTGCTAACACTTACAAGAGCTTAGGGGTGGCACTTCTGTTGGAATGAAATGAATGCAATGAGTGATCAGTCTCAACTCTCTAAGATCAACACCTGCTTCAAAGAGAGGGAATGGATCTCTAAAGGGGTTTAGATATTTGGGAGGCTAAAAGGGTGCTTTTCACACCTTAGAAGTCGTGCTTTAAGAGTGTCATAATGACTTCAATTTATAGCCAAAAGACGGAGTCGAAATGGGTCCCCAACGGATATAAAACGGTCAAATTTTTTGACTCCCGATCGACTGGCTCATTCTAGTTGCTTGAGACTAGCCGTTAGAAGGTTGGTGGTCTCCATGGCTGATTGACGGTCGATCATGACCATCAACCATGGAGTTTAGCGTTCTAACGGTTGACCAAAGAGTCCCCATAGTTTGTACTGTTAACTCTTTAGAATGGTTGTGGTCGATCAGACTTATTTAGCTCACGGTCGATCTGCACATGAACCATAGGCTTTTTTCAGGCTTTCCTGAAGTAATTTTAAAATTCTGTTTACACCTTTAAGGAGTCTAGATCCTTTTGCCCATAGAATTAGTTTCTTAAAATCCTGAATTGAAAACACTTGCAATTTCATGTGCCACTTTCCTGATCTATATGCATGGTCTTCAAGAAGGGTGTTTTCGTCATTCTTGAGCCCTAAACTTGTACATGCATGTGGGGATGTCCATTTGTTGGTCTTCCACACCTTGAGTCCTTAAAATCCATCTTTTCATAGTGCTTGGACTACTTCCATCCAACGTACACTCTCTGCTTGGGTGTTTGACTTTGTACATTAGCCTGGCTATTAAACGCATGAGTAGATCATTAGTTCTCAATTTATGTATTTGTGATCATCAAAACATTAAAAGTGTAATTATGTCATCTCACTAACAATCTCCCCAAGGACAGTTAGGTTATTTCCCTATCAGCCTACTTGTAGATATGATATTAATATGACTATTGCATATCTCTGTGTGTGTGCTTCTTCCATTTTTTGGGGAGGGGGATGGTGAGTCAATTTGGATGGTGCTATGGTAACTATAATTGATTTGCTTGATCATGTCATATATGGTGGTGGTTGAAAGCACTGTTTTAACTCTTTTTGTTTTGATTGCTTGGTTATGATTTAGTCTAGGAAACAAATTTATTGGTGGGTTTCGATTTGTCCTGTCCATTGAAGCATGAAGTGTGGCTAGTTTTAATAAGTCCCCCCCCCCCCCTCTGTTAGTTTGTTTCTATGCTGAATGTTGGGCAACAAGGAATAAAATGATTAAATATGTATACATTAGAAAGGGTGCTTAAGTGTATGTTTGGCAAAATTAGAGATGATAAATATGAAATCAACACAATTGAGGTAACTGGGGAGTGACTTCAATTAGTAGAAGTTGTTGTATTTGAAGTGGTTTGGGCATATATGGTGAGAACTATTAATGCACCATTGAGGACTGATATAATGCAGATTATAGACGAGTGAAAGTAGGCCAAAATCACTTCGTCAGAATTAGTAAAAAAAAAGAAGTATTTATGACTTAATATTAACAATTAATATGAGCTCAGATAGAGTTGAAGGCAAAGCAAGATGCGCATGGCTGATCCTATTTAATTGGGATACGTTCATATGGATTTGTTGAGCTGGATTTGCTCCCTGCTCGTCTCCCAAGTCCCATCCCATTGGTTATGGCTTTGTCTAGAAAAAAATTGGTATCCTTTTTTGGAGGAAAATCATACTTGGTAAATCCATGGTAACATAACCAGTCTAAACTTTTAATTTTATCCTCAATTTCTTGAAGAGGGTTTTATATAGTTCTTTTTATGCTTTCCACGTCTTTGCTGCTTTATCAAGGTAATGTGGTTTCACCGTATGAGCTCATGAAGATTCTCTAGCTAAAAATTTCCAGATTTTTAATTAGGTTTTTGGTTACTGTTGATTTGTAATATATTTATCACTGCTTGGTCATTGTCATTTTATATTCCTTTTAACGATCACCTTAACTATTTTTTCAGGTATGAACACAGATTTTCAGAACTATATGTCCAAATACAGGTACAAGAATACTCTCAGAGTATTGCAATCACTCATACTACTTCAATCCCATTATCATATGTTCAAGCATTGGTGATGGACTAATTTCCTTTCATCTACAGGATAAGCTTCGACAAACTCGTAAATTTTATGCCACTTATAATGCTCTTCTGGAGATAAAGGAACTAATGCTAAAGGAAACATCCTTGTTAAATTCAATGAGTTCTCAGGTTTGTGGAGATACTGCTGTTTTCTTCCCCATTGATTTTGATGGATGGTGTTCTTACTGTATCCGGTACTGTTAATCCTGATTCCATGAACCTCATGCAGGCCTTTTTGCTTGCTGCAATTCTTCCAAAGAAGCTGGCAAACTGTTGTGTTATACTTATCGCCACTTATTTTTGTTGTTGTTGTCTTTACTGAATTAAAACTACCCTTCAAGAATGACAGATTAAGGTCTTAATGAGTTTACATATCTGGATGACAAAGTTAGGAGGCAGGGCTCTGGTCAACCAATGTACAATATCTGATGTAGTCCTAAAGTGGTGGGAGATCAACTGGGATCCAGTATCAAGGATCAACTATGAATCAGCACGTTTGAGTTGGCGTAAACATGATGTAAGGTCTACTTAGGGCTAGGGATAGGTTATTTTTGGGGTGTTGGTTGGGTTTATTCAAGTAAATATGGGGAAGCTACCAGTGAAGGCTTAAGGTTTTGCAGAAGTAGCTTGAATGATCAATTTTAAATTTTCAGCAAATTAGGGTTTTTGGGTTTTTTGGGGAAAGAAGGAATCTTTTGGTGTAACTAAGGGATTGAATTTGGGGATGTGGCTTAGATAGAGTGCTGGGGTATGGAGCGTGGACTGTCTTTGATACAAATTTGGGGGAATTTGGATGGCTGGTGAGGTTTAGGGAGAAAATTGGGTTTTCACTTGAGGTTAGTGTTGATGGAATCTGGCTTCTAATTGAGGATATGGGCAGCAGGGTAGATCAGATATAGGATTGATGTGGGAAGGTTATAGGGAACTGAATTCGAATGTTTTGTAATAGTGAAATAAGGCTGTGGACGGTCCATAGAAAATGAAAATTCGAAAAAGGGGAGTAGGGGATTGGGAATTAAATGAGTAGAAGATGGGGCTGGGAAATGTTGTAAACTACTGTTGCCAAAAGACTTCCAACAGCAGGTTGAATGGTTGAAGATGTTTTGAGGGGAAGAAGAGAGAGGAAGCAACTAAAAGCAAAGAAAAGTAATTAGGCTTGCGGATGTCATTTGCATTGCTAAACAGCAGCAGAACTCTTACAAAAACAGTCAAATTCTTTATTAAATCATCTCTAATTGTTCCATGCAGTTTCTTTTTCCTTCCCCCAGGGGCGGGGGGGGGGGGAAGTGCTGTTGGTGTTTTATGTATCAGATACATACAAACCGTCACCCAAAAAAAAAAAATGCTGCTATCATCTATGTACACAACTAGCATAACCACCTTGGACCCATTTCTTCAAACAAAATCGGAGAGATCTGTGAAGTACCCTGTGAACCCATAACTGAAAATGACTTAACTCAATTTGTCAAACCAAGCAAAGGAGACTGTTTCATCTCACATATAGGGATTTTTCCCCTGAGCGACATACCAATATGCTTGCTTCATATATTCTTCTTACTAAATCTTCATATAGGAAGACAGTTTGTGGATCAAGTAAAAATAGAGGCCAGTCCAGATACAACCAAGAATATCAGAACACAATCAAAGTTAAGGCAAGCAACTGGAAAAAAATGTCTCACAAGTCACAATAATCAACACCATTGGTTGATTATATCTCTATGCAACCAAGCAAACCTTCAGTCGCCCAATAAAACCATCTAGGAAATAGTCTGACAGTTTACACCCACCAATGGTGCAAAAGATCCACCTCACTGGGTAAGTCAGTGAGAGACCATGTCTGGTGATCTGATAAGTTATCGATCTCTGCATCCATAGCATTTTCCAACGCGGATGTAACTAGTTTTCCTAGTACTAATAGTCACAAACAAAGCGAAAAAAGACCATGCAAAGGTGGAAGTTTGGTAGAGGATGAAAAATTGAAACAAATTTAGAAATTGGTTAGGCAGCAATGTAATTTTCAATATAAAGTCTCGTACCTTTATGAAGAGCAACTAATAAGTCAATGGTGGTAGAATTCCAAGGTGAAGGTTCTGATAGAGTAGACAGCGGTGTCAAAAGATTTGATTGAGCTGTCATAAACTTGTTGGAGCATCACTTATAACCTGTAGCAATATGACTCTTCATTGATAAAAGTTGAGATAAATTAATTAAAAAAAAAAATAATGTTTGAACAAAAGAGCAGAGGCTGAAGTAGTATGATAATCTGATAATCAGATGCAGCAGTTAAATATTCAAGGTAACTGAGAAAACAAAAATCCAGAATAATGGGTGATTTCAGAGTCCTAGATATCATAGTGCCTGATCTTGTCAATGCTCTGATTGGAGGTAAGTTCAAGGATGACCTGATCTAGGTGTCAGATCTATAAAATCAAAAGATCATAACCAGTGCAGAAAATGAGGTAAAAACAGGGCATTCTATCCTGCTTGTAATCATTTATAGCAACCCAGGGAATACTAGGATCAAATTCAAGTAGACACTAAGGACATCTGAATGGGGGACAATAAGACCCCAAAATATTAAAAAGAGATTGTGACTTGTGCAATAAAATTTCAAAAATTGGAATAGAGTACTGCCATGATATATGGAATAAGAACCAGATTATACATTTAGACTTGCATGGATCCTGGAGTGTAAGCCAAATATAGTTAGTAGAGATCAGGAATCCTCATTTCATTTCTAACATTAGAAACTAAGGCCTTGTATAGTATGTAGCATCATTGTAGAAACCTTTATTAATTGATCAGGAATCCTCATTTCATTTCTAACATTAGAAACTAAGGCCTTGTATAGTACATAGAAGCATCATCGTAGAAACCTTTATTAATTTTATAAGTTGATTGGATTTTTTACTGTTCTTGAGGTAAACAAAATTTTACATCATGGCTTGACAAAATTGACTTTTTAATTTGTCTAGAACTATTTATCATGTTTCTTATTCACTTAAAAGTGTGATTTGTTGTAAAGTGAAATTTTTATTGGATCCAGTACTTTTGATTGTATGTTGGGTCCATATTCTCATTTTTTCCTGATTCAATTGAGTTGTGATTGTCTAGTTTCAACATGCTATAACCAGTGCAGCTGGTCGCATGAAGCTTATTGAATCTTTGGAGGGAATTCTGAAGGGTACAAAACAGGTATTGATCCATCTCCTTCTATGTATAAGGTTCAGCTAGATATCCCAGTTTGGCTGCTTGTGTGGAATTGTGAAGGAAAATGGTGCATATTATAGTCAAGAAAAGCAACTACCCAACTGAAGTAATTTGGCACCTTTATGAAGTTGAGAAGTTTTGCAGCTGTATCTAATCAAGAGAAGAAAAATGTCCATGAAGTAGTCGTATCTATAACAGGGGGCATACCCAAATTAATGAATACAAGCAAGACATACATAGCAGAATACCCTTCTGGTATCCAAATTTTAACAGTTTAAGGTGGAACAGTAAAGTATAATCAATGCTCTTTTCAATTATACTCTTGACTGATTTTCAACTCTCTCTAGTAGATTTGTCTAAAAGTGAATTCTATAATCAATGCTCAGGATATAATGGTGAAGTTGATTAAAGTAAGGAGCAAATTATATGTAAACCCCTGGTTTTAGGCTCAATTACGTTGTCCCCAAGAAATTGACCTAATTATGTGCACCCTTATAAAATGCTATGGATTTACAAATAACCCCAGGCCATTAACTTATACCCCATAGTTTGTAAACGGAATTCAAAAAGGCCATATCCCCTTTTAAAGGTGTAGTATGAACATTTGTCTATTATTTCTCTTCTTTTCTCTTCTTTTCTCTTCCTTCTTCTATTTTGCTCAACTCATTTTCACACCAAAAGGGTTATGTCACACCCCACCCTTGGTGGATTGGATCATAGCTCGTAATTTTAGTGTTCACGGTTATCGGACTCCCTTCATGGATCACTGATGCAGTACCAAACCCATACATCGACTCATGATACAAAATCACAGTCAATATTAGAGGAATGGAAATAACAATATGGAATACTTAAGAGATTTAAAAGTTAATTACAGACCCAAGTAGCATCGTATTAAAATAAAAGGTGAAGTTCAATTACAACTAATCATAAAATCCTCTTGATGTGAACATGGTTGACCCCCTTGGCCGAACCCTAAAGTGGGCCTCTCTAGGGCTGGCCGAGCCCTCTAGGAGGGGTATCTGGTCACTTTAGCCCTGATTTAGTGGCTGGTTTTTATTTTCGGTATTTTAGCTTTTATTTTCTGAAGAGTTCCACTCACTTAGGAAGTCCGGTTTGACATTAATTAAGAGTCCTTGAGTCTTTAGTCCAGCACATGTCAATAGAGTAATTAAATATAATTTAGCATGTGCTACTTAGAGTTTTAAGTTACTTAGAATTTTATTTCAGCATGCATCAATTAAGGTCCATTAGATCTTTTAATTTTTATTTCAATGGTTGTGATTAATGTGGTGGGATCTTAATCTATAAAGGAATCGCCCTTAGAGTTAAGGCCTTTTGGTAGGCTATAAATAAGCGGACTCTTTCATTGTAAAGTTAAGACTGATTATGGAAGAATATTGAGTTTGGTGGGATGTGGCTCCTGTCAGGAGGGGCCCATGGTGGATTTTGAGAAAAGCTTTCTTCTACAATGATCAGCGACCCTGTCTAGCACTTTTCTTCAACAACTCCAGCAACTTCTTCCAATTCCAGCAGCAGTCCTACTCTCCTCTACACCCAGCGGCACTTCTCCTCCTTCTCTTTCTTCCTTGGGCTCTCTCTGTCTGTCTCTTTTCTCTTGCAGCAGAAAGGAAAAAGCGGGGGGAAAAAAAAGGGAAAAGAAAGAAAAGGAATGAAAGAAAAAAGGATTTGAAGGATTCCAAGGTTCAAGGTTCCTCTTCCAAGATCTCCAAGATTCAACCTGTAGTGATCCAAATTATCTCATTCTTCTTTCCCATCAACCCTAGGGTGATTTTTTATATCTTAAAACCATCCATAGAGTTTTGGGTAAAACCCTAATTTTTCCCTTCCCCTTAAATTATTTCCAACCCATCTGATTTGTGATAATAGAGCTTCCCACATAAATATGGATTGATCCTTTTCATCCGATAATAGTCTTAGAATCATCCTTGGTTCTTACATCATCCCATTACTTTGCTGGAAGATTTTGGGTGAATCCTTAATTATAGGGACTTTATTCTAGAAACCCTAACCCTAGGATTGGGTTCACATCACCTTTATCGCTCCAGAATTACAAAATCAACTTGGATGTTTTCATCATCTCCTTGATAGTCCATAAGTACACCCGTATGATGGATCCAAGTGTGTACCTTATGAGTAGGCATAGCAAGCACATAAGGCATCACACCCCGTCCACCGGCTCAGTGGCCGTTCTACCATTGGCCCATCATATGGAAGTACCTCATGCTTAATGGCCACCTCTAAAACCTGCTCCATCATCTAAAATGAAGAATATACATGGGGTGAATTCCACCAAAATTGTGAGGCGAAACACAACATTCAAAATGCATGAGCAAGTTACAACTTATATGCTATCACGTTATATACACAAAAAAATGCTAGTTGACTATCTACAGCAAGCACACATTTGATGAGAACCAGCCCCTTCGGGTTTGGCCTCTAGTCATCATCTCATATCACATCCACCGGGGGTAAGGGTTAGGTCGCCACTCCTCACCTCAATCATGTTTTGGGTCGATTTTGTTCTCATAGCATCAGAGATTAAAAACAACCATGGGTCTAGGGATTCTGTGTGTTAAGGATCTTTGGTAGCCATGCATAGGTCATCTACTTGTCATACTGCTTAGAGCTAGAGGTCACTAACCCTCAAAGATTCAGCCCTTGCTTTGGCAAGCCCCTTGGTATGCCATGAATGGTATGCCAATCTCAAATTTTGGCCCGTCACAGGTTTGGCCCTTTGGGAAACCCACATTTAACACTGCTTACAACGCCTCACGACTTTCATTAATCTGCCATTTTCCATTTCTTCACCTTAACATAAACAAAATCATGACAGACAGGGAAATCCACACTACAGGTTGCCCCATGCCCGATTCCCCTGTTGGTAGGCTGGTAGCATTTTCCGAGCTTTCTTAGCCATGTAATCTACATGATTCATATGGTCATGTTGTTATGTTCAATTTCAACAATTTCCATGATATTCCAACAGACTTAGAATCCTCTTTCAAAATCATAAACATATTCTTAAGCTGAAATAACATCCCCTCTGCTGAAATTTAAGTCAATGTGAAATTTAAATATGAGCTCAAGGATATAATATAGTTCTCGATTCCACCCCATGATTGAGATCCCAATGAATGCATGACCTGCTAGCAAGTTTCACGATGCTCATCCAGTTACATTACACATACAATTCATCCCAACAAGAAAGTAATGAACATCCTATAATTTAATATCCAGTTCCCCTCATCTCAATGTAGTTTAGGATTTGCTTGGATTAAAGTGTCACACCTCCGGAATTGTTCTTCCAAATCAGTGTCAACCCCTAAAAGTGATATTCAAGCATTAGTACACATGTAACATGTTTAGGCCTTCCTTCCTGTTCTGTAACCCCAAATTAGCTCTACAGCAGCAGCCAGTCAATTGGCTGGCTGACCGATGTCCACTGCTGTCCAAAACTGAATTCAGAATTTGGGGTTTTGATCCCCAAGCTTCACTGAGCTTCTCCCTCCCTAATTTAATACATCATTCCAGTAGTTCTTAAGCTTAATTAGTCTATTGATTGAGTATAAAACCATTAGTATGCAAGATCATTCTCTAATCGTTGTTTTTAAGACTCTAAACTTGGTCTTGGATTCAATGCTGCTCTTATCAGCAATTTGGGGCTCATCATGCTTTCTAAACATTCTACCTCTAACATGACAAAAGTCCTACATGGCTGTAGAGGAAAGTAAGGTTTACCTGATTTGATGGTTTATTTCAGGGTTCCAGCAGCCCTGGAGCTCCAGTCACTAGATTCCAGCCCCCTTGGCTCTAGTCTCTCCCTTTCCTCTCTTCAAACCCCAAATGTTTCTAAAAATAAATCAGGGGTTTAAGCTAGGGCTATAGGGTAGTGTCTAGGGGCATATAGGTCATTCTAGGGTGTTTTTTATGCATTTATTCCAATCAGCTGGGTCATCAGGCGGTTGATTGGCAACCGGCCAATGGACCACCCCCTTTCCTGACAGCAGTTGTTCATGGCACCTGAACCCTGTTATACCCATAACTCCCTCACCACTAAACTAAATGATTTGATTCTTTTTGCATTGTTTTCTAGACCCAAAGGGGATCATTTCTTATGAAGGGCTCCAGACCCAATTCCATCAATTACCTACCCCAATTCTGTTCTAGAATCCAGATGGAGCGCAGTCAGTAGTGTATTACTTATGTTGGCTTACCTATTCATGACCTCGTTCAGGTGCATCCTCTGAAAGTATGCTATCCATCTTCCGATACCCTTGTATAAGGGCCTTACCTCCTCTCTTCTTCAATCATGACCCTTTCTTCAGGGTCCTCTACTTCCATCCCCTGGGACTCGGATCCTGATACTGAGTTGTCCACTCGGATGCATTATAACATACTCACACTTAATTCTTCGCGCTCAGGTCCTAGAACATAACATTGGGTTAGAGTCCTGGTGGGATATTACCAGTTAATTTCATGCTACTGCACCACCTTTGCATCTTGTTGCTGCTATTGCACGAGAACAACCAGGAAATATGAGAAGAAAAGAGATTTAGAAAAGGAAAAAAATGGTCGTGTTACACATTTGAAGGGTAACATGGCCATTTCAAATTTTTGTTAAAAAACAAATGGGTAATAAATAATGGACGGGGTTATTTGTAACCAAGAGAAATTTCTTGGGGTGCAGGTAATTGGGGCCAAAACTAGGGTACTGCATCTAATTTGCTCTAAAAGTTATTATACAAGTAAAGTGGAAAACAATTTTGGGAATTTGAAAAATGGGCAGGTGGCCAATTTTGTAGAATGGAGAGTATATTTGTATATTTATGTATCATCACGAACTGATGGTCAGTTTTCTTTTAATTAGCATAGCTTAGACATTCAAAATTTCTTTAGTGAAGTGTATCCAGACCTCAACCATACTTTGCTGCTGCTGATGAAACATATTTTTGAAAAAAAGAGTGCGCTAGGGCATAAGGTTGCCATTCTTCTTCTTCTTTTTTTTTTAGGGGGGGGGGGGTTGAGGGGTTGCAAATGTATCCTGATTTTAAGAGAGGGTAATGTAACATTCTAATATAGTTGAGAATAATCATGATGGACCAATTCAACATAGAACCTCCCGTTATTCTTGCGCAAGTATGAGCTCATCGATTCCTCTCCATTTGGGAGTTGTTATCTATTTTCTGGCAACAAGTCTTCATCTCTTCTTATAGCTTGCAATGTGTACAATTTTGAAAGAAGCGGTTCATGGTTTTAAGCAAGGTGCAAATTTCGTTCATCTCGGTACCTACTGAGATGACCAAAATTCTCACTGAAATTTTGAAATATTTATTCTTTTAATTTCAACTCTCCATGTCGGTGGGTTTTTGGGGTCATTCTGGCTTGGTTTTCAATGTCCAACCTAATTTGAGGCCAATAAACACACTAGGAGTGTTATTTTCGCCTAAAACCTAACCCAAAGTGGTGTTCTTGATCAGCACACGGTCATCTATATGCTTGCGAAACTTGAAGTCTAGAACGTGCATTTTAACCGATGTAAATATGGATATGATGCAAGAGAACACTAAGATCTTCATTAAAATGCAACAAAAAAGATAACAACTAAAAATTCAATATACAAATAGTCAAGTACAAGTATAGAAAATCAGTAGTCACTAGTACACGGTTGAAACAATATAACTATATAAGTATATAACAAAACAGTATATGAATGAATTACAAATTTCAATACACATCACACCTATTAATAACCGAATAATAGCTGTTGTCCATGGTGGCTCCATTGTCTCAGCTCCGCAAGCCTACCATTTTATTGAACCCATATAATCCGATATAACAAAACAGTATATGAATGAATTACAAATTTCAATACACATCACACCTATTAATAACTGAATAATAGCTGTTGTGCCATGGTGGCTCCATTGTCTCAGCTCCGCAGGCCTACCATTTTATTGAGCCCATATAATCCGATATAACAAAAGAGTATATGAATGAATTACAAATTTCAATACACATCACACCTATTAATAACTGAATAATAGCTGTTGTGCCATGGTGGCTCCATTGTCTCAGCTCTGCAGGCCTACCATTTTATTGAACCCATATAATCCTCTGTCTAGCTGGACATAAGGGTAAGGACTGCCGTGATGAAATCTTGGAAATATAGACTTTTTCATCTTGGCCCTCATTTCGTTTAGGCAAGTTGTTTTGAGTTGGAAATATCACACAAGTTGATCCCAATATAGGTTCATGTGATGAAATCACAAAAGAACTTAGAATTGGTATCTTTTCTGAACTCTTTGGCAATGTTAAATGTTGTCCTGAATTTGATGTATTGGATTTCCAGGCTTCCAGCATGTTACTACACTTATTTGTTGTATCCTGATGGTTCTTCCCTTAATTATATTCTCCATGATTCTATGATCTCATATGGTAATGCACTTACTACTGCATATCTTTTACAGAAGCTAGAAAAAGTGCAACTTGGGTTTAGCGCAGAGCAGAAAATTTGTGATGGCATCAAGGAGAAGCATTTTGGAGCAATAGCAGAACAAAGGCGCTGTGCTTCCCTTCTCAAAACTTTCCAGGTGAGTACCATCATATCATGAAGTAATGAATGAGTTTTGTTACCCCAAAGCAACCCAAAGAAGAAGGATTCATTAAGATGCTTCTTTTTTTTCTTTTTTGGGAATCTTATTGGTTTGGGGTGATGGGGCAAAGATGCGCTTTGTTCTGGATTTCAAATTTTTTGGGAGACTTCTATACTCTTAGGAAGTCCAATGGTCTTAAAGGTCTTTAAGCCCTTTTCCTAACTATTATTTCCTAACTATTATATGATTTAGGTTCTTGTGTTATGTGCAATATTTTTAATACACGTTTGGTATTATACATTTATTTTTTCAATTGAAAGCATGGTTATTAAAGCGGCAAAGCGACCAAAGCGATTGGGGTTTCGTCCTAGCGATTAGGTGATTAAGCGCCGCTTAGGCGGCAATAAAGCGACCAAAGCGATTTGGTCAATATTTTTAATATAACTACTTTTTAATACAAATACTTTTTATAATAAACTAAAGTACTAAACAAACATTCAACAATCACATTCATAAAAATAAAAATAAAAAAGCATTCAAGAATCAAAATTATGAAAAATTATCCAAAAAAAGAATAAAAACATAACTTCATCTCATCAAGCATCATAAAATTCATCACAATAATTATGTAGTATGTACTATATCAGTAATCAATGTGAAAAATGAAAATCAAAGTAGTAATTTACATTCTTACTTACCTCTATGATAGTGTGACACCAGATAAGTGTCTTGTACTCTTGTGCATAGATCAGTAATTAGAATTGATGTATCCATTTTTTCCTTTTTTTAACCAAACAGTGCCGACATGATAAATTAATAGAGTCATTATTCCGATTTCCAAGTCATTGTTTATTTAATGATTCATTGATTATCAATGTTGAATATGGCTCATGCTTCACATTCTATTGCCGACAGACACTTTGGGCCTTGGAGTTCATTTTCAAATTGGGCCTCAATTCCGAAATGGCTCACATATTTAAATTTATATATGGCATTGTAGAATAAATTATGATTAAAAAAAAAAGAAAAAATAATATGCAAAAATTACAAAATGTAAAAAAAAGTGGTTACTTTAGCATCTAGGCGATAGTATGGCGTAAAAGGCGGCAAAGCGGTAGTGTTTAAGCAAAAAAGCGGCAAGAAATCTGCTCGTTAGTTAAGCAACAACAATTTAAGCGGTTAAAAAACCGCTTTGCCGCCTAGGCGGACGCTTTGATAACCATGATTGAAAGTTTGTTAAAAGAAGTTTGGAAGTTGCGTATTGATGTAGGCTGGAATCCTTCCCCTAGCCAAAACCCTAACTAGGGCCCAAAGCCCAAGCTTACCTGGCGCAACTACTAGGTTGGCCGAACCCTACAAAGGGCATATTAGTCATTTGCCTACCTCTTTTCATGGTTATTTTCGTCTAGTAATTTTTATTTTGTTTTTGTGAAACCAAAACTGATCTTACTTCTTTAAATGAGTTAGTAATTTGAGTTCTAGTTAGAGCGGCATCCCAAATAGAATCTATTTAAAGATAAAGATTATTTTTAGACGAGGTTCTCTTATTTGTGGTTATAATTTTATTTTGTTTAGTCTACTTAGGTTTCCTTATTTGAGTCCAGTCTTCTCCGTCCAATTGTAAGGCTATATATAGCCCACTCTAGTCCACTGTAAAAAGACAGGTTGAATTGAATAAAGAAATCAGAATTTTGAGGGAATTGATTTGTGGTCTTCTTGGAGGGCCACGGCAGGTATCTTGCTATCGTCTTCTTCAGGTTCTTGCGTCTTCTACAGCAGTTCAAGAACTCCAGCAGCATTCAAGCCCTAATCCAATGTGTACAGCCCCTTCCCCTCTCTTCTTTCTCATCAAGAACCCTCCCCCCCCCCCCCCCTGTGATCCTCCCTAAAGCCTTCCCCCACCCCTGTGAACCCCTAGGCAACACCCTCACCCTCCCCTACACCTTGTGGCACCCCCTTCCCCCTTATTTTTTCTCTCAGCTCCCTCTCTTTTCCCCTTTTTTGTCTTGCAGAAGATATGAAAAACCAGGGGAAAAAAAGAATATGAAGAACAAAGAAAAGAGGAGGGAGAAAGAAAAAAGAAAGAAAAGGAAGCCCAAGAACTTACCAAGAACCCTTCCTTCTATCAGTGATCAAGCCCATAGTTACCTTACACCTTCCCTAGATCGATCCGCTCTATTTTCTTTCAACCCTAGGGTGATTTTGTGTATCTCAAGATCATCCCATAAGGATATGTTAAAACCCTAACCCTTCTCATACCAATCCATTTAGTTTTGTCAAACCAAATCTTATTGAAAACCCTACCCATTTTGGATCCCAAAGTTTTTCTTCTTTCCTATGTCTATAATCTATATCAATCTAACCTATGTTTGACAATTTTATCCATCCCATTCTACTTTATTGTCAAACCTTTAAACCATAAGTCTGGGTTTCCAACTGCTAGTTCAACAAGAAGGATCCTCAGCTAACCCTAAATTTCAGGAATCATTCCAAGAAACCCTATACCCTAGAATTGGGTCACATCACTTATTTCTTTGAAATATTAAATTTGGGAGCAGGATAGGTTTTCTGTAGAAACCTTTGAAGATCTTGTCAAATACCCAAAGAAAAATGAAAAGGTATTTTGTTTTTTTACTTGGACATGGTATTCTTCTTATAATTTGGTTGATGAGACCTTCCAAGTGACAATATGTGGGCTTTCCATGTTTGAAGTAACTCATAGCATTAACATAACACCACTTTCATCACCAGGGCATCAATGCTATCTTAGCAATTTGAAAGTTTGCAAACCACCTGACTGCAGAAATTTTGAGGCAATATAACTTTTATTTTAAAAAGTATTTTTTGGGTAAAATTTTTAAATAATTATTGAACTACTGATTGATTTTAGTTTTTGGAGTTGGGGGATGGGGGTTGGGATTGACATACAGCTTACACGCTGTTTGGAAAGAAAAAACCTCCAAAAGATAAACTTTTCTATGTAGCTATTTGGGTTGCACATGATATAGAAGCATATGTGAGCTTGATTGAGATTAAGAATTCAATTTTAACCAAGAATCCTTACACGTATAGCAAATATTAATAAACAAAAGATCCTTGTTGGAGTTGTTCCATTGTTAAATGTTTTACAGTAATAATCATAAAAACGAAAGAAATTACGCAGGCATGAAAATTCCTGGATTTTTTTTGTGTGAATAAACTTCCTGGAATTCTCTCTGAAGAGAAACAAAAGTTTGAAAAACAACCATATTAAAAAGTTCTTTAAAAAGTTTGTGAGATTGGCTTTCATCATTTTTCTTTTTCATCCTCTGGTCCTCCCCCTAATGGAGTTGGCTACATGGATTCTTGCCCTCCAATCAGTTCTATTTGAGGCCATGCTAGATACAAGGTCTAACTTATGCATATCCTTTCTCATCGCTTCTCTTAAAGTTATCTTAGGTTTGCCCCTAGCTCTCCTAGTTGCTTCAATTTGGATTGTATCACTTCTCCATATAAAGGCATTTAAAGGCTTTTGTTGAACGTGGTCGTGCCACCTCAAATGACTTTCTCAGCTTATAACTGATGGGAGCAACTCCCAGATCAACTCTAATATGATCATTCCTTATCTTATCCTTCCTAGTTTTGCCACTCATCCATTTTAGCATCCTCATTTCTGCTACACTAAGTTTATCTACATGATTCTTTTTAATAGCCCAATAGTTTATCTACATGATTCTTTCTAATAGCCTAAGTGCCCAACACTCTGCACTGTATATCATAGTTGGTTGAACGACAGTCTTATAGAATTTGCCTTAAAGATTTAGTGGAATACGTCAATTACACCAGACCCCAGATGCACCTCTCCACTTCATCCACCCTATTTTGATTCTTTGGGAAACATCATCCTCTAAATACCTTTTTTTTATTTATGATTGAACCAAGGTAAAGTTACAAACTAGATATTCTGTTTTCATTCTACCTAGTTTAAAGTCTCTTGATTTCAAAGTTGCCCTCCATGATTCTAACTTTGTAGAAATCCCTACTTGAGTCTTATCTATTAACACAATATCATCAGCAAAAAGCATACACCAAGGAACCTCGTCTTAAATGTCTTTGGTTAATTCATCAATTATAATTTATGAGTGCAAATAGATATAGGCTTAAAGTTGATCTTTTGCCTATGGTTTTACATTTAAAAATATGGTTTCACATTGGCTTGAAACTGATTTTACGAAGTGAAAAATGGAACTGAGTTTGATGGTTTCCCTGCACAGGATTGACTTTAATCAAGAAGCCCAACTATGTCCTGAGACTGGTTCAGACACAGATTGTGATCAATCATGACACTAGATGCAACATTTTACAGAATGATTGTGTCCTGATTTTACAGGTTAATGCTTGTCAAAGTTTGAAAAGTAGAGTTCGATTGACGTGACAATAATCATAAACAACACCTGACTTTTGTTTTGTTTTCTACCGAAAAGTTATGTTTGGCTTGGATTGTACTTCTCAATTTCCAGGTCCATATTAGAATCATGTTTGAGAAGCTATTCATTTGAGATACTCTAAATGGTGAATCATAGAATGACTCAGAATCTGGAATTGGAGTCCTGGTGAGCTCTCGAATTATCTGCAGGTCATCTCAGGATCCAATTAATGCTAAGCTCTTTAGGTGTGAGCTATTAAGGGTTTGTTTGGTCATTTAACCAGCAAAAGAATTACAACCTTTGGAACCCACAGCATTGGGGCTTGGTGTGAAATGGATGTCATCTCCATCTTCTCCGTGAAAATCATTGATGGTACTTCTGAACTCTTCTCTCTCATAGTGATTCTTTTTCTCTGACTGTTTCTGTGGAATCCAATGTTCTTGAATAGAACAAACCCTGGATTTGTATGTAGATCCAGAATCTAGTGTTGGTTTCTCTAACCCTAATGTTCTAATGTACCAATGAATCCTAAGGAGTTGCAGGCCACTTGATCTGCCTCTCAGGAGAAAGGGTTGGAATGATTCTTGATCTGTCTCTCAGGGAAAAGGGGTTAGAATGGTTCTCTGGCATCATTTTTAGTTTTAATCTGCCTTTTCCAGCTAACTGGGGTCACTACATGGATCCTTGCTTTCCAATCAAATGTTTTCAAGGTCATACTTGAATCCTTGATACAAGGCCTAAGCTGTGCACACCTTTCCTCGTCACTACTCCCAAGGTCAGCTCTGACTCTTTTAGTTCGTCCAGTCTGAATCAAGTCACTCCTATGTACTGGAGTATCCAAAGGTCAACATTTAACATGGCCATGCCAGTTAAAACAACTTTCTCATGGTTTATTGTTTATTAGAGCTACTCCTAGATCAGCTCTGAGATGATCATTACTTAATGTATCCTTCTTTGTTTTGTCACCATTCATCTCGACATCCTGAATGCTGCTGCGTTGGTTTTATAGGATGTTTCCTAACTCCCAAATGTTTTGACCGTATACCATAGCTGATGGCTTTACTGTCCTGTAAAATTTTCCTTTTAAGGAGTACGTTGTACACACAACACTCTAGACATGCATCTTCCATCCATCCTATTGTAATCCTGAAACGTCATCCAGTTAACAACTTTATTTAACATGGAGCCTGGATACCTGTAAGGATTGCTTTCTGGATCTCCCTATCATCAATTTTCATCACCTCACTATCAGCCCTTATGGAACTAAAGTTAGAGCCCATACACTCTATCTTTGTTCTACTTATCTCATGAAAAAAAAAAAAATAATATCCAGGGTTGATCTCCATAAGTCCACTTAGCATTAATTTTTACCTTTGCTAGTTCACCAAAACAATATCATCAAGAAAAAGCATTTACCAGGCAATCTCATCTTGAATGTCTCTGGTTAAGTCATCCATGACAAGCTCAAAAAATAAGGGCTTAAAGTTGATCATCGATACAACCAACTGTAATTGGAATTCACTAACCTTGACCATGTGTAGTTCTTACCCTTGTCAAACATCACATACATATCTCCACATATTTAGTTGAAACTTTGCTTGTTCTTCTGTAATTTACTCTTCAGGGGGACTTGATAAAGTTTTTTGTAGGTTTGTAAAGACCATAAGGGCAATCTTTTCTGCAATCTCTGAATCTTTCCATGAGTTTTCTAAATAACATGTGTGATGAAACTTCTTGGCGGAAAGCCAATTCGGTTCTATGTAATAGTAGTTTCCTTTTCTCAGGTGGATACTTTCAGATCCACGATTTTGATGGAATACCTTTCTTTTGGAAATGTTTTTGATTAACTTATGCCTTTCTATTCTTTGAACATTTGTATGTACTACGAGCTTTGTAACTCGATAGTGAAGAAGAAAATTAGGGTTCTGTAATTTCCCCCATTGTTTATTAGCTTGGAAACCAAATATGACATTATCTCAGAAAGGTATTGGTTTCTACATATATCCAAACATCATTACAATTCCAAGAGTAAGATTAGTGAACATGTTGCATGTGCATGCAATTGTAGAATCCTTAGAATTGAGTTGTAGAACCTGAATTGGGAGTTCTTGGGACTATAATCTGAACAAACACAATCCTAGATTAATTATATGGGGTTGATGCCTTTGACCTGAGCTGGAAGATGATTGGGATACTGATGACAGTTTCAGCACTGGAACTCACTATATCTAAACATCATTACAATTCCGAGAGTCAGATTAGTGAATTGGGAGTTCTTGGGACTAGAATCTGAACAAACACAATCCCTGTTTAATTATATGATGCCTCTGACCTCAGCTGGAAGATGATTGGGATACTGATGACAGTTTCAGCACTGGAACTCAGTAGTGAGTTATGATTTACCGAATTACAGGGCTTTGCTCCTTAAGTGTGGTTAATATGCACTAGTGGTTTCTAATTATTCTTATTCATGCTATTTCTTCCTTTGCATTCTATAATATTCCATTCCCCTAATCACTTCTTATTACTATTTTCAGGAAGAATGTGCAAAGAACGAGAAGCTTCGGAACCAGATATCCAATTGAAAGTACTTCTACTATGAAATTTGAGATATTCAAGTATCCACTCTGCTACCAACATAAATTGGTAATTAATAGTTTACCATTTCATTGTTTGGCTCATACGTACACTCTCATCTGGAATTCAAGGAGGCTCTCGTCCATTTGCAGCAGTAGGTGACAGTTACCTATCCTGGCCTGCATACAACACGTAGGAGTTGATCAAGCTATGACACAGTGAATACTGTTATATGTATCTCATATCTATTTATAGATATAAATGCATGTTTGAAAATTTTAATTTGTGTGTTTTGGATATGGAATCACTCTTCGTGAATTTTCTTTTTTCTTTGTGATTGTGCTTTTGTTCTCCTCTTGGAGGCAGACCTTCTTGGATCAGTGACATGGAAAGTGGAGAACCTTAGTTATTAAATTTCATCATGGTAGCTAAGTTTCAAAGACTAGTAAAGCTATGTATGAACAAACCAGAGATGTGTAAGAAACTGCTGTTTTGTGTTCCAATAAGAGCCAGGACTTTTTAGGCTGGACAACCATTGTCAATAAGCACGTGGGCACAGCAGAGTGCTGTGCCAAAGTATCAGAGGGACTCGAGCATTGTATGTTTCTGTAAGGCCAAAATCTCCTCTTTGAATTTCAAGAACAATTCCTGCCACCATGACAAAACAGGGGACCTTTTGGCACGCTGTCTTGTTTTTCTAACCTAATTATCATTTTATTTGAAATTCTTGAGGTTTTCCTTCTTCCACGATTTACATTGTTGTTGTCGATGTGGAGCTTTATCTATCATCTTTTACCATTTCATTTCATGTTTGTCTTATTCATTGAAATCTGGGGGTTTCCTTCATATCCGGGCTATAAAGCTGTTCGATCGCATGTCTCTTGTATTCAAATATTCAAATCTGCGGCCCACCATTTCTATTGTACACACAGACAGGAAACATCAGAGTCAGTTTGTTTGATCGTTTTTACATGATTTGATACTAACCGATCTTGGGCTTGTCTATGGGGGAATGCACCATTTTCTGTTAGACACCCACAATAGTCCAAAGGAGGAAGAGTACTCTCCTGACAGTGTCCTCGTACCCATGAGAAGTCAGATTAGATCAATGAAATCATTGCAAACACTGGATTAGACGACGATTAAGGCAAAGCTAATTGTCATTAATAGCGAACTTTTACACTATTGTTATTGTTCATGTCTACAAATCCATTTAGAGGTGAGCAAAGTCTAACTGATGACAGAGCCTTGTTGAAATGCTGTGCCTTGGCGCCCAGGTATTCGCTCCATGTCACAGGACGATAGAGTGGGGGATGACTTGGGTCGATGAGTTGAGTGAGAGGTGAGATTTGAACGTTGGTTGGAGGTCCGAAGAGGTAAGCAATGGAGAGCCGGTGATGGGTGGGGTTGACGATCGCCTGATGAAGAACACTTGGGTACCGGCCATTAGAGAGGATGTGAAGAAGGTCTCCCATGTTGATTACAAGTGCACCTTTGAGAGGAGGTACTGTCACCCAGCCGGCCCCATCTCTTAGAACCTGCAATCCGCTTGTGCCGTTCTGGTATAGGACTGTAAGGAGGGTTGAATCTGTGTGTGCAGCCAGACCCATGGCTCGATTCGGTTCGGGGCATGTTGGATATGAATTCAGTTGTAACACAGCTCCGGCATCACCAAAGTCACCTGTTGGACCTGCCCATTTGATGTCTTCTTTGTTTATGCCCAAAGACCCCAGCACCAGCCATAGTAGCCTTACTGCGAGCTGCTTCATCTCCTTCTCGTATTCTTCCATAACATCACTGCAAAAGAAAACATCAATACAAAGGGAAAACAAAATGATGAAAGAAAGCTGAAGCTAGCTAGATATGGATTTTCTCTTTTCATTCTACCCATTGCTAGATATCAATATATTCTTGGTGGGCCACGAACTCCATTATCATCCTTTGCCTATTGCGTGAGGTCAATAAAGAAATGGTTTGGCTTAATTGCAGTTTGTTCTACTTGTCTTCATGGTGTATAGTATTGGCTCTTTCCGTTAGTCATCAAAGTACTAAAACAGTTAACACCATAATGAAGATAAAAACACATAAATAAACCTGCATGCATGTAGGAATGCACATATTGAGAGTGGCTCCGATCAATTACCAGAAATGGTTGAAGTGATGGGGCCAAAGCTGGCGGGCATGTTCAGCAGGAGATCCAACGATGGTGAAGCCTTCTGACCACATGAGCTTGGGGAAGAAGGAAGAGATTCGAGCTATGCCATAACCAGAGATCCCATCTGGTAACCGAGCAGCCTTAAGCTTCTGTTGGGTAGGGAGGGAGAAAAGGCTTCGACTTTCAGACTCAACAGCCTTGAGAAGGCGCATGGGTATGCCATGGTTAGTGACTTGGAACACCCCCCACGTCTTGCATGCATGACCCACAAGCCTCTCAGCTTTAGGATCTGAGAGATCAATAACTGGAACTGATTCAACACCATATGAATTCCTGGATGGGTAGTCATCAAGTGGTGGCCAGGCATGTGATTCGGGTACTTCATTTACTGATTCGAAATCTAGGTGATTGTGTTGGAGATGGGTTGGGTGAGTTTGGTATACCTCTGCAAGTCTAGAAGGCATAGTGTATCAGTAGGAGATTTCTATTAAAGGGAGGGCTAGAAATTAAAGAAAGAAAAGAGGGATGGTTGAAGGTGAATTAAAGGAATTTGTTCTGTGAATTTAAAGTACTTGTAGCTAGTAGTAGTAGCAGCAGTAGCAGCAGCAGTTACACCTTAGTAGGAAAAAAGGAAGATACAGATGAGGAGCTGTGAGTGGAGTATGTGAATATATATAGAGATAGGATTGGAGAAGATGGAGACAAGGTGTTTAGAATGGCCGGCGTTGGTGAGTGGTGCTGGGGATGAGTGTTGATATATAGAAGGAGACAAGATATGGAGGGAGTGGTTTCTTTTAGGACAAAGGAAGAACTAACATAAGAAAGAAAGAAAGGACCATCTTGTGTTCACTAGAGACAAAGTAGATGAGTAACAAGGGCATCTCCCAAGTTGTTCTTCAAAACACATACAGCTTCTTCCGTGAAGGGTTTCTCCTCACCATGTGCCCATGTTTTGTCCTCAAGTTGAAAAGAACATCTACATCAATGTCCCATTTGGTACACAGGCCCCTCTCCCCAACTCCTCTTCCTCTTCCTCACAAGAAGACAAGATCCCCCTCCTTCACTTGAGACAGTGACTGTATTACCATTTTGGAATTGGTGGAGCCACATCTAGAATCTATTAGAACCTATACATGATGATGCCATGGAAGTCTTCTTCCCTATATTGCATTCCCTCTTAAGGTTTTTGTGTTCTCCTTCTAAGGTGAAGCTCCCTCCCTACTCTCATGTCAATTTGAGTGAAATTCAGAAGAAAAAGAAAAGGAAGTTTGAAAAAATAGGAAAAGTTGTATGAGTCGTGTTTCTCACCCAAAATGAATTCAGTAAGAAGAAAATAAAAAACTTGACAATTTTCATACTAGCAGTCAAATTTTATTTTATTTTTTTTTTGTCATGAAGAAATAGTTTATCCATAGTGGGCCTTCAAACCTTTTGAGCATCACCTATTAGTCATGTTGTCTGTTTCAGCACAACTGTATTTTTCTGCGCATGCAGTTGCAGAATAAAGCTTAGGTGAACTGAAGCAACACTGATCGTGTTGCTTTTTTCTATTATTTAATCATGTGGAAGAAGGGTGTCTGATCCGATTACTGTTCATTATTTTAATGGCTTCACAACTAGGATCAGATTTGATGCTGGTTCCGGTACAATGATTTTTGTTTTATCTTATCTTCTTCTATGGAAGTTAGGAGCTGGGTCCCCAGCTTTTTCATCTCTTGCCTTAGTTTAGGACCAATTTCACTTCATACAATCATCTAGTTGTAAGGATCACATAGAGTAACTTCTCTCTCTCTTGGAAGTATATTGTCTGGTTCAGAAGAACCCTAATCTCTTAACAGGCCTTGATTAACACCTTAATTACCCACCTTTGACATATGGTTTAACAAATAAGATAGCTTATATATAACCATGATCAACCCAATGACCCCAGATAGTTAAATCTGCCATTCTTATGGTGCACATATATGCATGCATCCAGCTCAGTTTTATATATAAAAATATACAGAGAAGGAGCCAATCTCCTTGCTGGATCTAATGCTACTCATGTGGCAATATTTCAATACATGCCGGTTCCTAGCTTCTATGGTTTCCACCAATGGCATCTTCCTAGGTAAACACAGATAAATACTCATTATCAAACTAATTAAACATCGTAATTTATTTAATCAGATTGATTTGGAATATGGATTCTAGCGTCAGAACATAAAGGCTTTTGTCGGTTTTTGGTACAGATATCTTGGTTTGCTAGCCGTTGATGGAATGCATGTGGACCTCATGCCTAATGCAGCCAAGAACGATAATCTGTACACCAATGCTCTCATGAAATTCGTCAGACTCATCTTCTGATCCTGATACAAATAATGCTTGGCCGGGCCCTTCTATACAAAGTAATTTCTTAGTCATCTTATATTCTCCCACCACAAATTTACTTCCTAAGACGGTAGAAAAAGATGAATGTAGTGAAAGCAATTTGGAGAGCCAGACAAGGGAAGAGCAGATCGAGCTGATTGGGTGTACACTTTCTTTGCTTTCAGTTTTGGCTAGGCTTGAAAGGGTTCTTGAGATCAAGTTGGAAATGTGTAGAAAGGTTGATGATGAAGATGACGAAGATGATGAAGATGATGAAATGAAAGTAGACTTGTACGTAAAAAGTTTTGTAGGGTACTTTGCTTTTGGCTTTCTAGGTGGTCAGTGAGTTGAAAAAATGGAACAATACCAGAGAAAAAGAGAGGAAAGCGGACAAGATAGCTAAGATAGGAAGACTAGATTGGAGAAAACACCAAGTTGTAGGTCTAATGTCTTGGACGACTAGGAAGTAAGGCTAGAGAAGAGAGACAAAGAGATCTAGTGGTGAAGCTTCTTTGCTTTTGGTTAGATGGACATGGGTTGTTCACTCACAAATATCCCTCTGTGCTCACCGTACCATAAATTTGGTTCAATTGATCTCGACCGTTTGCAGCAAGCAGCAAGCAGCAGGCAGCAGGCAACAGACAGCAAGAACAGGCAGCAGGCAGGACTCAAGTCTCAGTCCTATAGATTAGGCTTATTAGAAAATGGTAGAATGCTTGCAAAATTGCTTGGGTCAAATGCGCATGATCGTCAAGCCGAGATTTCCGACCGGCAGATCCAAAATTTCAATATGACTGCCCATGGTATTTGGCTTGACGGCAGCATTGCATAATTAGGTTTCCTTAAAGGACACTATATTTCTTTGACATTATCACATGACTAGTCCAGTTCTTGAGGTAGACAAGGCAATACTCTTTTGATTTTTTGTCACCGTACATTTTAAAGGGTTCTATTTTGTTAGTGTTTAAAGGTACTCCCTCTTAAGTTTGTGGCGAAAGGAATGTCTGCATAGTAACATCTTTTATTGTCAAGGGTAGAGAAATTCGATTCTAAATGAGGTTGTTGGTGCATGATTGATTATCAACTTTTCTGTGTTTTGTTTTCCTGCATTAATTAATTAGTGAATGAATATATACCCCCTGAGATTTTATTTTATCGTTAACTATAATGGTGTTAGGCATTAGAATACCCATTTTATAGTTCTCCTATTCAATTGGAGTTTAGATCCTCTATACCCTAATAGGTAAGCGTATATGTTTTCTTCACGCTTTTCTGCTACATATTTAGAGTGGGGTCCACTGAGGGTCACCTTTGATTTCTTTTTCTTGTCAGAAGAGGTAAGTTACTTTTACTAATGTGTGGTGAAAAGGTGTAAGGAGAGCATAAATCTCTAACTATTGGATAGAGTACCCCAACTCTTCAAGTATTGGTTTTCTCTCAAACAATTCTGGTGATATATGTGGCAGATATAAATATACAGTCAAAATCCAAATCCTCACAGAATTTCATCACATAAGCACTTACACTATACTATATCTTTTCTAACTAGGGCTGCAACAGGGTCGGGCTGGGCCGGGCTTTTGCAATCCCAAGCCCAGCCCTATATATTCTAATCTAAGCTTATTCTTGCTTTGACCTAATTTTGGGCCAAAGATTATTGTCCCCGACCTTAAGCCTTACAGGGCTAAGTCAAGCGCATTCCCGCCCTGATTGGCCCCTAACACTGGCCCTGATTAGCCTTGTCCCTGGCTTTGATTGGCCCTGTCTCTAGCCGTGATTAACCTTATCCTTGATTGGCCTTATACTTGGCACTGTCCTTAGACCTAATTGGCCTTGTCCCTAGCCCTAGCCTTGTGCCTTGAGTGACCCTATGCTTGGCCCTAGCCCTGATTGGCCATATCCTTGTCTCTATTCCTAATTTTGGTACGAATGAACTAATGCTACTTTTGTTATTAGATCATTAAGATCCTAATGAAATTGTGATCAACCAATCGATAGAATTTGATATTAACAGAGATAAAACAAGTAAATCTAATTAGTAGAGACAAGACAAGTAAATCTAAGAAGAGAAGTGAATGACAAAATGAAAAACTAAAATAGGGAACCGTACCGAAGAAATTTGGTTTCGGTACGGTACAGTAGCGTACGGTGCGGTTTTAGACGGCGCAGTTCAGTACGGTTAAGCGATTTTGGTATGTAATTGACACCATTAGGGACAGGTCCGATGGGCCTGGGAGCGAGCCAAAGAGTAATCCCATGCCCACCCTTGACCCTAGTCAAGGCCAGAATATTTTGGTGCTAATCTGCCCTCATGGCCAAAATCTTGAGCCCAAGCCCTATTCTGGCTCAAGGCGGGCTTGGGCTAGTTAGGGCCGTCAGGGCCAAACTTGCACCCCTATTTCTAACTTCCGAAATACAAACCCTACTTGGTCAAGACACTGTAAATTGGCAATGGGTGAAACATTCCTCGAGCATTAAGCCTAGCATATGTATGTATGTGCAGCAGTAGAGCCGGATTCCCTCTCCCTAAGAACTGCCTTCTTGGGTAGCTCATTCAGGCAACCATATAGGCATATATACCCAGAAGGACTCTTTCATTCTATCCATTTTACCATGTGAGTTTCATCTCTTGTTCATGTACTAAACACAATAACAAGGGCGGAACCAGGATTCAATATTGGTGCGGGGGGAAGAATGGAAGTACAGATTGGGAAGCACCAATGTTTTTTTGCCGTACATATTGTGTGGACCCTTATAAGACCCATTGGGAGTCCCACGTATAAATTATTTTATTATATTAAGGAATATGCCCACATATTTTGTGGAGTCCACACATATTTGAAAAAAGTAAGTAAATTATTGAGAATGATATTTTTTTTTTCTGACAAGATATAGATAAATTAAAACTTTAGTACAAAAAAAAAATACACATGACTTCAATCTTAAATATTCAAATGCAAACCAAAATTCTCTTTGGTAGGAGATGAAAACCAAAATATTTTTAGGTAAGAAATGCAAACCAATGGTAGTTAGCTTCCTTAGTAACCATAGACATTTTATTCATACTATAAAATCAAATAGGGAATAATAAATAGAAAGAAAGAAACTAAAGAGAATAAATACGAAGAAAAGGAGAGACAAGAGATATGAGAGAATAAATAGAGATTGAAGAGTTAGTTTCTAATTACCAATGACATTTTATCTTGGTGGTAGGGCCGGCCTGAATCTTTTGGCTGATTGTGCAACAAATCACCTTATTTTTCTCCAACTAATTAATTAGTTAGGATTTTTATTTGCAGGTGTCACAATTTTTTATTTTACTCTTATAGAATTATATATTTCAAATTTACAGGAATAGGTCCTCGAGTTGGGTTCATCTTCCGGTGAGAAAAACCCTTGCAAATAAAATTCTGCCTCTTTTCCTTCCCAATTTCCCAGTTCCGAACCCCAAGTGCGGTGGTGGAAATTTCCTTCCTCCGTATACCAATCCACGCCTCCTAACAACCCACCTACAAAAGGGTAGTCTTTCAACCAAAGCCATTGTTCTCATTTCGGTTTCTTTCAGGTAAGTCTCTGTCATTTCTGCACTTGGGAAAACCTCTTCAGAAGTTTAGCAAACGGACTTTGCAGCCTTGAATGAAAGATTTAATATTCTATGGGTAATGAGGAAGCCTTGTGATTGAAAATGTTAATGACTAGAAGATTGTCTCTTTGAATAATCAGTTTTCTCAAATTCAAAGAAGAAAAGGTTTTGCCAACATCAAGATCTTTGGCGACCAGCCCTAAATTCTCATCAGCACTCATTAATGGATTTCACTACTTATTTCCTTATTCTTCCTTGGACCATTTCCTGGATTCGAAATGGAAAGTTGGGAAGGAACAGTCGAACAGATGCGGATTTGCAAGGCTTCTCACCAGAGGCTCGATTCCAATCCAGGGATCTATTTCTGTAATTTTAAAATATATAATTCTAAAAGAGTAAAATAATAAAAATTAATTAATTTACACTTAACTCCCACTTTTTGATTCATGACCGTTAGATTTATCATTATACACGTGGCAATATGTTGATCATCAACAGTATGTTGTAGCCCAACAGCAAATAAAAATCCAAACGGTTATAGAAAGTAACAAATCAAGTAGTGGGAGAAAATTAAATTATTTAATGGACGGTTAAGATTTAATTGAAAAGCTTAATGGTCGGATTTGTATGACCGTTCAGCCAAGCTAATCTCACGGTTGTTCAGCCACATTTATGCCTAAAAATTATTCTCAATTTTTAGATATTTAACATGAAGAAGGAGAAAAAAATGAACGAAATAAATATAAAATTAAAAAATTAAAAAAATATAATTAAAATAAAAATCAAGGGGACCATGTCCTCGGGCCCCACTGTAGTTCTACCCCTGCACAATGATAACTCTTGCTACATATGACATAGAAAAAAGTAGAACCTGTGACTAGTTTGCTTGTCCGGTAAAAGATTTTATGCAGATTTTAACCCTGAAAGGATTCATTCGTGTATTCAGGAGGAGAGATTTCCAAGAGTTGATGACGGTAAGTTCCATGCACGAATGAGAAACGATTGTAAAATCGTCATTCTGTGTTCATGACTAACCATCATTCCCTCCACATACACTAATCTCTCCTCTCAATCTTACTTCCATCACCAATCTTCTCTTCTAACCTTCTTCTCTATCATATTTAACTAAATAATACTGTAATGGTACAGATTATTATTATTTTTATTATTATTTGGATAAAATGGTACTGATAGAATAATATAATTTTTTTGGTGAAAAATACAAATGAACCATAGCAATATTGATATCCTATTAAATATCAATACTTTTTTATGAAACAAATATAATATAATATAATAATAAACTAATACTATGATATATCTATACCATTTGGTATTTGGTATAATAATGGTACAAGATAGTAGTACTTGATATCATATAGATACCATACCAAATATTGTTATGCATGACCTAAATTTAACTTTGAAGATGCACCCGCACCAACATATTCTGATGGGTGACCCAACAAACATATTTTATGAGATTTCGGATGGAAGCAGTTAACGCTTGAGTCTATTGAACTCTATAAATATGTATAATATATTCTCTTATAAAGTCATTGTAAGGATCTAGAATTTTCACCATCTGGTTTTGGGTGAAAATTTTTCTTTTGTAGTTTCGTGATCAATTGAGAGATTTCCATTGTGATCTTCTTCCTATATAGAAAAAATTCTTCTCTTTTAATTTAAGAATATAACACATCGTGTAAGTGTGTAAACCATGTTAAATCTTTTTGTTTCTTTGATTTATTTATTTTTTCTATGCGTGACTTTGTTATGTTTATTCTAATAATCCTTTGCATTGTTGACTCCTGGCGACATATTGTTATTGAACTATTTTAGGACGAATTATTTTTATATGGATCTCTCCCTAAGCTTGACACGTAAATAAAATATCATTTGGGTAACATATCATTACATGTTGGGTTCTTTGGTAATACTCTTATTACATTTATATATTCTTTTAGGGAAGAAAACACAAATTTCCATACAAACATTTCCATGTTTTATATCTTTCTTTTATTGTTCATAGTTACCTAATAGCATGGGATGTATGCTGCCTTTGAGGTTTTCTCATATGAAATTATTCAACCATTTTTTCCATTGAGGTTGTTTCTTAATAGATATTACATTAGTTTAACGAATTCTTGACATATATATATATATATATATATATATTTATTGGTTCTTCAAAAGTCAAACTTAAAATAAAGTTAAGCTTTTGCCATGACTGAACTGCATTGGCAAGTTGAGAAGAGAGACAAATTTAAGCTCTTATATCAAACAACCCCAAACCCACCAAACTCACACGCAATGACATTTGGCAAGTTGAGAAGAGAGACAAATTTAATCAAACAACCCCAAACCCTCCAAACTCACACGCAATGCCATTTGGCAAGTTGAGAAGAGAGACAAAGTTAAGCTCTTATATCAAACAACCCCAAACCCTCCAAACTCACACGCAATGACATTTTCAGAAAAGGACAGGGTGCTCTAAGCAAGTAGCAAGACAAGCTCTCCAGTTAGAAGTGACAAAATAATTTTTTTGTAAATGAAATTCAAACCTACATCTCATGATTTTAATTTCTTCTCTTGCTTATAACAAGACAATAGATACAGTCTGAATGTTGGAAGCAGTAAGTAGTAATTCAGTTTCTGAGAAGTAAAACAAATCAGTTTTGTTTTCTTTCTTCTCCAGGTCTTGTTACTCCTTTTCCATTTCACTCCTTTATAAAAGAGATGTCATATCGTATAAAGAGATTCTATTGATCAGTACAGTCCAAGTGAAACCATGGGACCTGTGGTGGCCTATGAAGACTGTAAACCCATGATACCCAACCCATCAGCCAATCAGCTTTGGGAACTAAGAATGAAAAGCCAAAGCCAAAAGGTTAAGGATGAATAATTTGAATTGTCATCATCATGATTTGCCCTACCAGCATTATTGTTTTTGTTAGGCTAATTTTGATCCACAATGACCTGGGCATTTCTTGAAGAGTCCCCTTCAGCCACTAAAAACATGATGGATACAAGAGAAGGAGCCACCAATGGGGGCCGGGTGAATAGAAGATGTAGAGGAGAAAGAAGACCCAGAGAGAGAGAGAGAGAGATGATGAAGTGTAGCTTATGCTGCCAACTAAAAGATATTTCTCCCTCTTTTTTTCCTCACCTCCTATTTTTATATGGTGATGTAGGTAAGGCTCAAGAATAGACTAGAAATTAAAGGAGCTCTATTCCAGAACAGGAAACACAGTACAAGCTAGTCAGAAAGATGATAAAGGGTTAAAGACGCCTGACCATAACACTAGGATCACCTGGAGGCTCACTCACCATAAGAGATTATATGGCCTAAGATTTCTGCTTCCCTCAATTTTTCATTACTTCTAGTACAGATATGTATAGGGAATGAAGACTAGCAGTTTGGAAAACTCAGTTTCATTCTAGAGGTTAGCTACTCTCTTGTCTTCTTTATGGTTCTAGTTATTTCCTTTTCCCATCTCAGGGTTTCGATCTCTACAAAAGCTACTTGCAGGCTGGCAACTATTCTTCATTCTGTGGCTAGACTTTTTCTTCTCCACAGTAACGTTTAAACCAGATCTGCAGGTTCTGAGAGCTCATGGCTCCAAGAACAAATTTCCAAACTATCATATACCCTTATTCCAGTCCAATAATAAGAAGACATAATGCCACTGTCTAGCTATGACAAATGAAAGAAAAATGGTGATGCTACGTTTTTTCTTTTGTTTGTGTTAGAGAATTGGGTAATAAAGCAGTGACTATTGTGGCCCTGTGGATCAATGCATGAATGACCACACACAAGTTTGGCTTATTCAGATCCCACTTCTCTCAATCAATAGTAGATGAGGTTCTGGTCGGTTCTGGTAGCATCCCAAAAATAGAGAGAGAGAGAGAGAGAGCAACACTAGGACCCATTTCTCTCACTGCCTTGGCTCCAGTCAAGTTGCATTAGCTAACAATAATAAACAGGAACCCAACACACATCTGACCGTGTCTCTGCTTGAAAAGTTTCAATTTTGAAATACACAAAAGGCATCAACAAACACCTCACGCACAGTGGAAAGAAGTCACATTCACTTGTCTCTAAAGTCTCAGCCAACCAAGAAGATTAACAACAGCTTAATTATAAGCTTGTAAACTCAATCCTACAAAACCCTTGCAGGCTTGTCGTTTGGTCTGGATCCCTACTCTTGACAACAAAACAATTAATTAAGCAGCTGAAAATGATTTTGAAAATGATGGCTTCCCTGGCCAGTTATTCTCAATAAAAGGAAAAAGATATCGAAAATAAACCTTCTCTGAGCGGTTTGTTAGGGCAGCTAAACCTAATTATCTTGCTTAAAAATTCCTTTTAAGGAACCAGTAGCTTTATGTTAGGGGTGGACCATCACACATATCGTCAGTCGAACTATGATCTTTTCACTAAGAAGCGTTGGCTATTTTCCAACTGATCTTGCTGCCAAAACTTTGCTTAACTGGAATTGCAAGAACTTTCCTCCAATTGAGCCCAGAAAGATATTGCAGGAATTACACAAACCCAAAAAGAGTAATTGTAAACCCAAAGGAGGAAGTAGACTATTCTGATGATTCATAAACAACTAGATAAAGCAGCTAGAAACAAAAGAAATAACTCTCAAAAACTCCTACAGGTGGTCTGGAAACAGCAAGCAGAGACTAAATTTAATTTTACATGTCTTGGATATCCATTGCTAACTAAGGCTCTTTTTGGTATCAATTATCATTGTCAATTATGAGAAATTTTCATTATTTTAAATTGTTTGGCATCTATTCTTAATTTTATTTTTATTTAAAATAATAGAAAAACCTCCAAAATCCATAATGAACTTTTTGTCCATTATGGATTATAATGAGAATTTCATTATCTTCATTTGTGTGTTACTTAAAGTTTTATAAGGGATGGGGTAAAATAGTCATACCTTCTTTTATAACAACCATACTTTTCCTTCTTTCTCACTTGTTTACTATCATTTTTAACAATTTTTTATCTTAACACCAAACTTATTTTCATTTCTATTTATTTTGTTTCCCAACCATTTTCATTCTTGCTATTGATTCTTGTCTTATTTATTTTAATGGCATAATGAGTGAGATTGATACCAAAAGAGCAAAGACATTTATCCATTGTTCTCCTCTTTCAGGAATTGTGACCTGGCAATAATTTCTCCACTTCTTAGTGTTATCATATGCAAACCATGCATGTAGAATAATAGTTTTATCATACGCAAACCATGTAGAAAATCTAAATATTTGTCAACTAGACTACAAAAAATTAAAATTGGTTGAAGGCTATGGCTCCAGTTATTTGGAAATGAAATACAAGTATATCTTCAGAATTAGTATGTGTTTGAATTAGATATACGATCGTTATTTACTAATCACAGCAAATTCATTGTTTAGGAAATTCCAAAAATTAACTTAATTTCTAGTTTGATTAGCTTTATTATATTCTATTCTTAAATATTAAAACTTCAGGTTTTTCAAGACATTGAACTTTTCAACCATTTTTCGAATTTCTAAAGTGCCAAAAACTATTCATCTTACAATGACGTCCCTTTATGGGTTTGCCTCTTCTAAATCTAAATGTGCACAAAAAAAAAATACTATAATCAAGCTAATAAAAAAAGTAACAATCATCTCTTCATAACGAAATCAAGAATTTGAGATCCGAAATGAAGTCTCGTCATATATTTAAATTATATATCTTGAAGATGTAATCTAAGTGCATATAAGTTGAGCCAAATAAATTTCAGATCTAATTAATTTAGGGCCTAATTGGTTACATGAATCCAGAGATTTGAAATATTTGGATTCACAAATGGGAGATTTATACCCGTTTGGTTGTGTGAATCTGTAGATTTATAGGTATGAGGTGAAATCCAGAGATTTCACTCCTACTATAAAAATGCTAAACATTTGAACCATGACTCCATAAATATTTTTTCAGGACAAATCTATAGATTTAATTCCAAAGATTCAGGCTAACCAAACAATTAATTTTATGAGCCATGACTCCATATATTTGAAATCTCTAGATTTTTGAAATCTCTAAACTTAAGAACAGCCCTTAACACACCTGAATACATATGGTCTTTCAAATAACCCTATGTTTTCAAGTCAACTACTTATATAATCTTACTTCTTCCTTAGATGTTAAATATAAAATGATAATAAAATAAAATAAAAAGCCTTTGGACCATTACACAAGAAATGCCAATACATGCAAAGCCACTGCTCTTTCCTCAAAATACTTTATGTAGTTTCCACTTTGAGAAAACAAATGCCACTTGGCTTGACTGTTGAAGTCATGTCATCTTTTTCACCATGATTGAATTCAAATCCCCATCTGGTTACCAAACAAGAATCCTCATCTTCAAATTTCTAAATTTCGTGGGCCTTCACTGTATCAAAAACTTTCAATTTAGTGTATTCCAATCTATGGTGTTCACTTTCGATGCTTGCACACAATCAAACCCTAAATAAATTAGGTGATCCAAAATTAAGATGTAGTTCTTAAAGATTTTGTATAAATCTAACCCTAATTATAGATTATCAAAATAAGATATATAACTCCAAATGGTGGCTTAGTTGGCGATCAAAGCTTCTACGTAAGATATTAGAATTCGAATCCCCTCAGGGCCAATGGCAAAATCCCATACCCTGGTTTCATATTAATTATATAAAGCTCCCTTGAGAATGTAATCAAGGTGCATATAAGCTAGCCCGGATAAACCTCATGTATGTAATATTTCTATGTTTAAAAAGATTTGATTTATATCGATGATAGAGAGGAGAAGATTTAACAATATATGACCTCTTTCCTTATGAGGAATGAAGTACGTAGAATAAAGCCAGCCTTTGGCTCTTCTCTCTCCTACATTACTGGATGTACTCCTTTCAATTATTATTATTATTTCTTTCCAGTAGGGGATAAATTACTGTATAGAGAGTGCAGTAAAGACACCAAGAGTTTCATCTATTTAAGCACTCCTTCATTGCCCAACAAATGTCACACAAAAGTTACTACTCTTTGGTGGTTCCTTGACATGAGCTCCCTCTCAGAAGCCAATGAGGCCACTGGTCGACAATCCGGCGACCATGCTCCGCCGGACTTCCGATCACTGCAAGAGGTCCCAAGCTCTTACTCATGGTCTGAGCTTGATCACAACTCCTCTGTGGACTTGAAAGAGCCACAAGCTTGTGTTCCTGTTGTGGACCTTGGGGACCCTGATGTTGTTGAAGTGGTGGGCCGAGCATGCCAGGAATACGGTGTCTTCCAAGTCATCAACCATGGGATTCACATGGGCCTCATAAAGGATACTATCAGTGAGGCCCAACGTCTGTTCTCCCTACCTTCCGAAAAGAAGCTCAAGGCCCTCCGCCCACCTGATGGCTCTACAGGCTACGGCCTTCCCCGTATCGCGCCTTTCTTCGACAAGTTGATGTGGAATGAGGGCTTCACCATCAGAGGATCCCCCATCGAAGACGCACGCAAGCTTTGGCTGGAGTCGCCGGACGACTCCCTAAAATTTTGGTAATACAAAAAAAAAAAAAAAAAAAAAATCCTTCTAGGCCCTTAATCATTTACACTATTAGGGCCCCAACTCCATGTCTCTCACTTCTCTCACCCACCCCAACTGATAGCAGTTTCTTTATGGCAGTGTGGTGATGGAAGAGTATCAAAAGGAGATGAAGAAGCTGTGCATGAGGTTAAAGGGGGTGATCCTTGCTTCGTTGGGCTTGACTACAGAAGAAGATCTAAAATTGGCTGGGCTCGGCCCATCTGGTGAGTTCAAGGAAGGCTGTATCACTGCTCTCCAATTGAATAACTACCCTTCCTGCCCAAAGCCAAAAGAGGCCATGGGTCTAGCTGCACACACAGATACATCCATGTTCACCATTCTCTTCCAAGGTGATATAAGTGGCCTCCAGGCCTTCAACGATGGAGTTGGGTGGGCCACGGTACCATTGGTGCCGGGTGGGTTCGTCGTCAATGCCGGTGACCTCCTCCATATCCTCTCCAATGGCCGATTCCCATCTCTTGTCCACCGTGTGTTTGTGAACCAGGCCCGCGACCGCATCTCCATGGCCTACTTCTATGGTCCAACACCTCAAGCTCAGGTCCAGCCTTTCCCAAATCTGGTCGAGCCCGGCAATATTCCTCGCTATCGCTCTATGTTGTGGGGAGAATACATAGGCATCAAAGCCAAGCATCTTGACAAGGCACTCTCTCTTGTTAGTAGTGCAAATCAAAAACAGACTCAGGAAGGGGGTAGTGTCAATGAAGAGGTTGCTTGATGGGTATCATAAGCTACAGGAGATCCCTCTCATGGTTATTGTGGCCTATGAGAAGTCCAAATCACACAGATACTTCATAATTTAATTGGTATTCCAAAACCCTAAAGAGACATCAAAAGACTTCCATTCTCCAACGATCTATATAACAACCAAAAAGCAGTAAAGCCCTTGAAAATAATAAGAGACCAGTCCTGTTGTTTCAGCCAAGATTGTCCTGAAACGTAGAAATTCATACAAATTAGTCAAAAAGTGTGGGTGCACCATGTTCAATTAGGTTTTTGTCGAGCTGAATTGACTTTGGGCTCTTGTAGGTGAGAATTGCTGTATAAGTGCATAAACGCAGACTCAAAAAAAGGTACAGTTCTGTCCAATTTGTTCCAACTTGGATTTGATTTATTTTGGTTCTCTCATCTGTTTGCTATCGATACCCGCCAGGATTTATGAATATATTTTCTTTTGTCTAGCTTTTTATTAGCTCCATGCCTGGCTTGGGTGCTGCATAATTAATGTGCAGCACCTGCAGCCTACAACCTACAACCGGTCGTTTCGCAATAGGGTTGAAACCCACTTTTGATAAACAGACGGTTGAGATTTCAATCTTTTGTGAAACGGACGGTTGAGATTGTCTAGAACACTTCATTGAACAAACGATGATCAAACCAGCATCAGAGGCCTGCAATACACTCAACCTGAATGAAAATGTTCCATTGCCCAGTAAGAATCATACTTCTCAAGATATCCAGGCACTAACACCTTGGTCGCCCAGGCATCCAAGCTCCTTCCAACACCTTGGATTGCCTTAGTCACCTTAAAAACTATGGTAAGAATTCAGAGATCATCCCAGACATGGCTAATTATGGATTACTTATAATAAAAATTACCTGCCATCTAAGATTTCAGGACTGCAAGATCCACTCTTCTTATCATGTTATGGAAATGACTCAAATAGAAACATTTCATATTACAATAGACCAGAGAATATGAGTAAACAGCCATTTGTGAAATTTGACTACTGGAATTGATTGTGATCACTAATGTTGAATTATGTCTTAAAAGGAGAAGTCAAATTTGTCTGGACAAACAATACCTATGCTGAGAATAGACCAAATAAATTAAGGGGAAAAAGTAAAAAGATGAAGATGCCCCTTGAACTTGCATTATCATACCTCTCTTCTGCTCTGGGCATCAGTTTCTGATGCTCGAGCTAGAGTTCTGGAAGCGCCACTTTGCTGCACTCCTAAAATCCACACAGCAAACTAAATCAGCAGGGTTTTATTTAAAGAAGAACCCATAATGTAGTTGAAATCCCACACACAGCACTCCCACTACCTACCCGTGGGTAAGTCTAGAGGATCACTTCGAGTAGTTGAAATCCGGCCACCTTGGTTCATAAGTCCTTGACTGGGATTCCCAATAACAGATAACCTTCCACGTATATCCTGTGGGAATGGTATGCTCCTTTTGCCCGTTTCATACCCTCCACCGGCAGGGAGGTTTTCACCATGGGGTGGCTGGACACTAGGCTTTGTGGAATAAGATGTGGACCATGATCCTCCATTTGATCCTGCTAATGCCATTATAACTTCTGCCTGCCATATAAATTTCAAGATACAAGTTTTTTTGTATAAAACATCCACATCGCTTACTCATGAATCAGCTTCAAGCCCACAACATAACTGTGCAGAATCAATGGCCTAATTAAACATTCTAAAAATTACATTTTGTTTCTATTAGCTGGGGTTTAAAAAACATACTACATTATCAAAGTTAAGGTTTAAAAGATATATGCAACAGAATTCAGTTGCACATGCAAGGAACATACTGACTAAATTATTCATAAATTTATTGGATGTATAATGTCTATAATCCCATCTCCAATGTATCTATAAAAATATAACTTGTTCCTAACCTCATATAGGTGGTCGTAGATATATCTCCTTCATTCATTCCTAAACTAGAAATAACTCCCCTTCACCCATCTTTTTTCCAAAGCAAAAACCAGAAAAACATAATCGGTCAGGAAACCTAATGAAAAATTTTACTTAATAAAATGGATAGTTATTTTATTACATGACAACAACAGCCGAGACTTTTAATTATTGCTGATAACCCAACCCACCCCCCCACTTCAAAGTTCACTCCCTCCAGATTCTATGCTCTCTTCATCACCTTCAAAAAGGCAAAGTTTCTCCCCCTACCTCTCATCTCTCACACACTGAGAATCAGAACTCAGGAGACAACTATGGCTAGGATGTTAATGTGGTTTGCTCTCTGAGTCCTTCTGGCCCTCGTAAGAGCATCCCCTTCATCTGTGTGGGCAAGACCTATTGCCATACCTGCTGCTGTGGTTTGGAAATCCCCACAACCAGTTACATCCATGATGACCCTCTCTTTCTAATAATGTCTCTTTCATTAATTATGTGAGATAAGGCACCTATTTCCTAAGGCGTACAAAATGCATTAGTTGTTTTTAGGGCCCAGATCTGAGTATTACTAGTACCTGTTTTCACAGATCTGTGCTTTGGGTACCAGTAATCTACAATTTTCCTCCTCTCCTTCTCTTATAAAGGGTTTCCTGCTTGGATGGATTTGATTAACAGAAAACCCCGTACATCATTGTGTACAGAGTCAAGCATATCCATGCTCATACATGTTGAAAATCTGACACTAACCTTGCTTTGTTTCCTGAGTACAGAAACTTGCAAAAGTTGAGTTTGCACCATGGACACAGTTATGCAGGCAAATCACATTATATCTTGTGTTGCTGATGATAATTATGTGATGTATGCCTGCTCAACTTGTGAGATTCCCTGAAGGCTAAAAGTTCCAAAAGACCTTGTGTTACCAATTAAACCCCCTGGTGACTCATTAAATTCAACACTATGAAGTGCTAAGAAATGATTCAATAGATATAAAACAGGAACCTGGTCAGATATTGATAGACGTAAAGACCATGATTTTGGCCATTAGTGGATTTACGCAAAATCATGAAATTTTGAAACAAAAGCTGAATTTTGCCAGACACAAGAACATTTACAGTGAGCCATCAACTACGACTTTTGGTTTGTAATCACGGAATATATCTGCGCAAGAACAAATTTAATGTAAGCAGAGAGACAGGAAAACAATCAACACGGTCAGTAAGATCATCAAAAGATTCTGATGAAACCCAGAAAAAATCCTTCTTCCCCCACCTCCCCACACCCCACACCCAACACCCAAACCCCCCCCCCCCCCAAAAAAAAAAAATAAAAAAAAAAAAAGCCACAACAGAAAATACGGACTTGCATTGTTGCTGATGTAAAAAGTTATTATTTTACAGTATATATTTCAGAAATAAAGATCATGCCTCAATTAGAGTCTAGAACAAGGCATACTTATGCATAAATATGAGCATCAAGCTCACAATGAGTATTCTGTTTCTTTTATTAATATAAGAACCAGAAGATTGTAATACAGATATAAAAGTATTCTTGCCTACCCACTTAAGGTCCCAGCAACTCTTATTATATCTTAGTTCTTTCCCAGTTCTACCCATATATGGTTCTGCAATCCAACTCTTATCCCCCCCCCCCCTTTAGTTCTATATTTTCACCATTATAACAGAGCATTGTAAATATATAACTGGAAATAATGACTAATTGCTTCATTGCCAATGTGTTTTCTATATTTACTCTTATAAGATGACAAAGGACAGGAAATATGGATAAATATGAAACTTGCCTTGAGTGCCTTAGCCACATCAGGGTGTTGGGCAGTGGCTTGGCACCACCACCTTTCTCTCCTGTTATGGCTAGGAATTTCTGCAGATGATACATCTGAAAGGACAACCCACATTGCAGCAACAATTTTATTTTTTTTGGTTTCACAAAAATGGGATGCAGAAAGTGTTGCTTCTTTGCTAGGAGTGCAAGTTCCTCAGTAGAACATTGCCACCAGGTAAGACTAAAAGGGGGGTTGGGATCCAGCAGTGCATGTAAATGTGTAAAAGGCTTGGTTTACACAAATTGTTGTGCCAAAACAGGCAACTTGCTTCCACTGTCTAACTAAATCATACCTCACATGTCACAAATCACCAACAGAAGCATGTATTTATGCCATCAAAATAGTGTAGAAAGGCAGTATAGAAAATACTAAAAACCTCAAATATAGGTACACTTGTCAACAACAAAGTTAATATGGAATGATATCAAATATCGCTCAGCCGCGGCAGAAACTCAATATGCTTATCTAGTGGACTGCCAGATGTGGCTGTATTATAATGATATGAATGACGATGATAAAAGCAACAATAGTGCTATACTCAGCTGAAAATCCAAACTCTTAGTTCAATCCCTCCTAATAAGAGTAGGTCAAGTAAAGACTGTTCAACCAAGGTTTATCACAACTCTTCAGGATTAGCTTGAAAGAAAAAGAAAATGCCAACATTGGTAGTCAATCTAAGGTTAAGCTTTCATTAAGTCATAGTCAGTGACATCTTTCTCCATGGTGAGGTTCAACCCCATGTAGAAAATGATGAGAGAGTCAACCATATCTATGACATAATAGTTTCTAAATGCAGAGATACCCTATCCAATCCATGGAGTTAGGATTCATGCAAGCTTTGGTTATAGATGATAGAACAAGAAGCAGAACTCGCTGGAAACAATCAAACCTCCAGGGTATTTTTTTTGGAGTGTTGATAACTGTTAGAAATATGAGATATCATGTACGTAACACAATATATGGGGACTCTGCCTATCTTGTTACATACATAATATCTCATATCTCTAACAATTACATAATAATGTAAGAAATAGAATCTGAGCAAATAGTGAACAAGAATATTATTAACAGAATTGAACCTTACAAAGTACGAAATCCTCACACCCTAAAGAGAGAATTTTCCAGTAAAAAAAAGCATACAGTTGCAATGCATCCTTAATGAAAAACTAAAAATATAATAAATGAAAATAACATTGGAAAAAACTTCACTTTCAGGCAGTGTATCCTTTACCCCCCCCCCCCCAAACAAAAGAAAAAACGAGTGGCATCACCTGAATTATCAACTTGATGTCAGATCTATAAGCTGATTAAATTGCTTCAATAAGGCTTTAGATGCTGCATGAATTGCTGCATTCCAGAATGGAATACTATCCAGCTTGTTTCATACTAATGTTTCAAATAACCATGGGACTTTTTCCATACTGACCTATCTCCAGGGGATCTGTGATAAAAGAAAAGCGGAGGAAGCAGGCTGGATGACTAAAATTTGTGAGGACATGTATCACCTCCTCAATAGGAAGTTAAGCTTTTTGTCATCAATAGGGTTAAACATTACTGTCATGTTTAGTGTGAGGTCACCTTTTTTTCAGGTTTAATGATTACTTAATAGAGTTGCCAATTAGTTGCACGTTGTCCTTGTAGTATTATACGTTAATCAATCTAATTCAGCATCCAGTGCGCTTGAAGCAAACTGCAGAATAAACATCAAAGGGAACAGAGCCATCCCAATTTACAACAAACACTGACCTTGTTAGGATGGACATCATCAAAAACATGAGCTTGGCCGCCATAAAATATAGTCATTTGACGACTAGCAGACATCAATCCATGTCGACTGCCACCACAACAGACAGAATAAAACATTGCAACAATTTTCCATCTAGATCTTAAGCAAAACAATTTGTAACCGCATAGCATAATGCACATAAATTGCCATGTAATGCCTACCTCATTGGATTAGAAGATTCAGGATCTCCAATATGAGGTCCAGACATTGGTCTGCTACCACTTGGAAGCACCCCAGATGAATTTCTTTCAGAAGGTCCACCACTGGGATTAATGACACTCAGAGTTCCAGAACCTTTAATGCCCGTTCTAGAGCCCTCATCAGCAGCTGGTTGAGAGAATTGCCAAGGGCCAGCATTGGCCTCCCTGTATTTAGTTGAGGAGACCTTATCAGAAAAGGGTGTGATTTGGTTTAGAATAGGTGTTTTCATGGGCATCATGGAGCCTGCATTCATGTGTGTAGGCCGCTCCCACTTCGAGATTACAGAATCAGGTCTGCCACTGCCAATGGGTGGCTGTAATATAATAGAAGTAGAAATCGGCCTTGGTGGTTGCATACCATAGAAAGATTCCTCATCTTGGGACCATCTTGGCCGCTCTCCCCCACCTCCATTTCGTAGTATCTGAATTCACCATTATAGAATATCAAGGATCCAATAAGCACATTTACCTTGGACATAAATAAGATCAAAAGAATAATACATGAAGAATGATGATCTGCATACTTTCATCAGGTGGGAGTTCTCAAGGGATCCCGGCCCTGTTTGAGGCATCCCATCTCTTGTTGAACCAGTTAATGTGGAGTCCAAATTGCTCCTTTTCCTTCCTGAGAACCTGTTGCTTATCTCAGGCCCAGATAAGTCACTTCTCGAGCCATGAAATGAAACCCCTTCAAATTGGTTCCCCACCTGTCTTTCTACCAAGGATGGGAAAAAAATAATGTTCAGTCTTCAGTTTAGCTCATATCTCTGCAAAGAAGTCTGACATTCTTACGTCCGTCAGATTAAAATACTAACTCACAAACAAGCCATACAGATTAGTTGCAGTGCTACCATCGTCCCACATTTAGTGAGAAAAACTACATAATGCATCAAAGTTTTCAATAAATAAGTAAACATTCATTTCAAGGATAAGCATCCTAAGCGAGAGAAATTCAAATTTCATCATTTATTTCAGGCCCAACGGTCGGGAGCGGAGATGAACACCAAAAGCATTTGCCACCCACCAGAACATACCTAAAAGAGCACACACACACACAAAAACAACAGAAAATTATCACAAGCAAAACTGACGCAAGATAATGCAAACCCGGGCAGGGAAGGGAAATAGAGAGGAGGAGAAAAGCTAACAAACCAGTTGGTGACCTTACTAGAACCACACTATAACAAGGAATGTGTTTTTAAACAGCAATAAGTTTAACAAAAGACAGATTGAAGGAGATGACTCACTCACCAGAACCCAGATCAGAAGTGGCTGCTGAAATAGGACCATGAGCACTTGAAGGAACTCCGACAGAGGCCAAAGCTGACGCAGACGGTTCTGTTGGACGAATATCTCCAGCACTAGCAGAGGTTTTTGGCACCAAAAGAATATGGGAATCGGAAGGACAACTCATGCCGAGAAAATCATGGAAAGTAAGCTTGGCTTCATTGCTTGTATTCTTGTCATTATTGGTAGTATTGTTGTTGTTGTTGCTGCTGTTGTTGTTAAAAGCCATTGTCAACACGGCCATTTCATTAAGAGATCATGCTGTAGCAAACTCAAATCTCAACCCCTTCCGAGAATCAATAAAAGTAGAAATAATCTAAATAAAAGAAGCTCGAACTTTCAGAAAAGATAAAGCAGCAACAGAGTAGAGAAAAAGAGAGACAAGCATGAAGCATGTATGAAGGGAAGCCCGTAGAGGCTTTTTCTGCAGAGGAAAAGGACAACTAGAGAGAGAAAGAAAGAGTGCAATTAAAAGCAAAAGTCAGGAAGACATGGGTTTGTTCTTCACTTTCTTCTAGCTTTTGTTTCAATTCATGGGTTCTGCGTTCAGCTTTTGTTCTGTTCCGCTCTGAATTGTGTCTGACAGTAACCCTCTGTATCTGTTGAGCCATTTTTCCATTTTCTACAAGGAGAGAGAGAAAGGTTTTTTTGAAAATAAAAATGGAACTAGGACGGTGGCACGTGCAAACAAATGAAATATCACACGTGTGTCATTATTAATGAAAGAAGAGGAATCTTTTCTCTTATTTTTTTTTTTCCCTGGTATAGGGTGCTAGAGTCTAGTGAGAAGTGCAATTGTGTGGAGAGAGAGAGAAGGGAAGAAGAATTTAGAGGCATAGATTCTCAAGTACAAATATTGACTCTGGTTCCTCAAAAACAACTAATTATATCATTATTCCTACATACCTATATTTTATATTACTACTTATATGAGAGCTTAGGCTCTAGTTCTCTCTCTCACTCCACTACATGTGCCACCAGATGGGTGATGTAGAAAATTAGATTGGTTCACTTGGGTTGAACTGAACCAGACCAGACCAGACTAGACCAGACCATTCAAGCCACTAAGAACTTAAGTAGAAGAGATAATGATGTAAGATCTTAAGGTATGTGATTGAGGTCTCTATAGTTTCATGAAACAACAAATTTGATGCATGCACATTGGAATTAAAAACACCAATATTGAAAAAGGTTAAACCAGCTTTCAAATCCTTCTTCTTTTTGGGCTTTTTTAGGGTTTTCATGGTTTAGTATTGATTAAAAAAGTCAAACCAACCAATCCAATTCCAATTCTTGAAACCCTAATGTACAAGTAGAATGTAAAGAGCCTGATATCAAATTTTCAAAAGTTGGTTGAACACAAGTGGTTTTAGTGATTACAAATCTGATTTTCTAGTCTTTACTATGCTGGCTTCTTGCTGGATGGTTAATTTGCTTTGGCTGCTTTAGCTTCCTAACTTTTTCCAAATGAACTTAGCCAGCTTTTGTGGAAAAATGTTGTTGTTGTTCTTTTTCTTCTTCTTTTTTTGCTGCTGCTTCTTCCATTGGCCATTTATAAAAGAATGATGCTATTAGCATAAGAGAATGTCTTAATCTTAATGTCCAAAATTGAAAGAGTGATTAGTCCAACTTGGATTTCCATTATATCATCCTTTGTCCTATATTCTCATATTTCGTTGTCAGCTTCTCATCCTCATTCCACACGCTTGCATTCACGATATGCTCAACTCATCTCCCTCTTTCTTTGTCTCTTCTAGGGTTTTAAAAATTCAAAAGATTAAATTCCTTCCATATAGTCAAAACACGCATGCCCCTATGCACACGCGTACGAAATCTTTTAGATCTTATTCTCTATGAGTAAATATGATTAAAAATATTATGATATCTTAAAATTTTAGAATGGGAAAACACTTTACATGTTGATATTTTGTCAAATGTTGTTTCTATTGAAAATCAAGCATTGAAAAACTTTGAACATGTAAAATTGATAACAAAACAACTAATCTTGTGATAAAAGCTTCAAGTGTGAAAGAATGCTTCATCCATTGTGATGTGATCTTATATTTGAAATCCTAGGCAGATGAGCTTTATCACATCTGCAATTACAAAGTCAGGTGAACTAATCTGACTTTGATTTGCCTTGACCATGAAGAGGGAGAGGAGATGCACAAGTTGGCCAATTGGGAGGAGGAGGGGGGAGAGAGAGAGATATTACGAAAAAGAAGAACAAGCATGAGACAAAAGACACGATCGGGTTATCCTTGGCCTAGCATGCGAAGACCTCAATCTTGGTTCGGTTCGACTAGAGTTCTTAAATCTGAAATTCTCAATCTCAACTTGCTCTAGAGTTTGGATTTCTCAACCTAAACCTTACTTAGGCTGAACTCTGGAGCTAAATTCAGATCATCAAGACCAAACTTACACTCTTAAACTTCATCATTAGTGATCAGCCACAACTTAGGCATCTTCCTTCCCTATCCAATCCAATTAAGAAGAAAATTAGCAACAAAAAATCAAATTCCAAAATATCCAGACATTCTGGTAAAAATATGTATTCTCTATCTCATCATCCAATGTGTAAGGACTGAAGGGCAACTCAAACTTTTAATTTGTTTGATTAAACATTGATAGGTACTCATTGCATACCTTTTTCCCCTTTTTTCTTCCCTATAGCACAAGATCACCATTATCACTTGCAAGTGGGACCTTCAGGGATTTGACAATTAGCGCATATATGTCGCCGTGAAATGAAGTTGGATTAGTGATCATGATTGGAAAGATTGTCTCCCTGCTAGTGGCCTTCGGCTGCTGATATTGATTGGGAACTTGATTAGTGATACAGAAGCCCTTTACTATCCAGCACTGGGCAAAGTTCAAAAGGAATGATTAGTCATTATTAGGTTGTGGGGTTCACCTTCATCATCATTTTCTTTCTTTTCAAAAATTTCGATTGTGGTAATGGAGGAGCAAATGATCAATCAGTGCCCGAAGCCCATCAATTGGGAGAATCACTTTTGTTGTGGATCGTGATTATTGTTGGCCTACCAATGCCCAAAAAGTTTAAAAATAGTTGAATAAGACAACCTCCATGAACTCAAACCACACAAGCAACTCCACTGTGTTCTAAGTTCGACAGATTTGAGACTCAAGATCTGGGTTAGGTTTGGCTCAAACATATAAAGCATTAACAACAAATCAACTGAAAGTGATCCGTATGCAAATTTAACTCTATTATGGACTCCAGCAGCAGCAGCAGTTTTTTGTGCTTGGGTGACAGAATATTAATTAATGGAAAGTTCAGCACCTCTCAAGGTAGCATTTCAAGCGTAAACTTGCAAGATCTACTGTTGTTAAGATCACAACAGATGGCTCCAATATCTCAGGTAACAAATTGATCATTTCTCTAGAAAACCAAGCTTGGCTGCTGATATCCAATTTGAGTCTTGCTATGAACCTTACAACACGAGTTATGGGACTCAAGTCAACTGGGGTAGAGGTTCTTACCGCCCAAATCAAGCAACAATAATGCTCCAATTTATAAGCCCCTGCTTCCAAAAACCTTCCAATCTAGCTTTCCACCTTCTGCATTGATTGTTTCTCAAGGCCTGTATGTATACACTTCACTTTGCAACATATCCATGGCAATGAACCAGAGTGAGAGAAAGTGAATAACTTAATCAAGACGTAGAACTGGACTTTATTCAAAACAAAACTCATAAATACAAACCAAATTTCACATTGTCAAAAGAAAAAAAAAAAGGGGTTCAACAAAACATAAGCACATTAAGTTAACCAATCAGCATCTCCAAATCCAAGGTCTTCCATACATACACAAATCAAGTAAATGGACGACAACTCCCTTCAAAAAGGGGTAAGATCAGAAAATCCCAATCTCAAACAGAAATTAAACAACATAACTACAACTATCACTAGACTATCACTATACTCATCCGGCCATTATTAAGACAACACCTTTACAATTCAAAAGGAGAAAAAGAACAACAGGAGAAAGTACAAACACAAAGGAAGAAGTAATCAAACTGAAACCACCACAGTATTCTATTTGAATAAGTATTCATGTGCAATGTAACACTAAAGAGATTCAAGCTTTGTACTAGCGGACCATAGAAAGTGCAAAGGCAACACCATGCAAGAATGCAAATGCAAAGAACTACAGCATCTGAGCTTGAAGCACACCAAATCAATAACAAAGAGGATCGAATAAGGGGAAGTTCATAAAAGTGATCTGCAGGTATTACAACGTAAGGGAGTTTATGGTTTCAAGTTTCATCATGTGTAGGGATGGTGAAGAGGTGAATTGAAGGGTTAGACTGCTCAAAGGTTTCATTCGAGGTTAAGGGTTTTTCAGTTTTGTTGAAAGGTTCTCAATTTTGGATACCAAAGAACCTCAAACTATTGAAATGTAGGCACCAAATTCATATATTCTGCAGGGAATCAGGCAAAATTAGTTTCTCACAATCCAAATAGAAAATGTAACAATGACCATGGCTCCAACATGAAATCCAAAAAAAAAAGGTGCTATACAGGCTGCCACTGGCTGGAGACAGGTTCAGCAGCTTTTGCAAATTGAATTGAAATCAGCCACATTAACACAGCCACACAGTTAAAAGAAAGACACTTTCTCTAAAGTGTTTCCAGTATGGGCTGACAAAAGATATAATTCACTAGTGACTCATGGGCTTTTATTCAAAATTATTGAACACTAAGACACTCGAGTCTTGACACAGCTAAAATTTTTAACACTTCAAAACCACCCCAGAAGTTTCTACCAGTCAAAGATCACATTTGACATGAACCAGATGAAGACGGCTTACTATTTATGTTTGCAAAAGACCTCATTTTACAAGATACTTCAACACTTCCAAATAAAAGATTATGCAGAATATCTTTTGGCCCCATTAGATCTTGATGAGGACAAGCAAATACAGTTTCACTGAACTAGAATCAAAAGCTACATTTGCACTTGCACATACAATATCTTGGTCATTCATGTGATATATCAATCCCTTTGAGTTGATGAAAAAAGAAGTCCCCATAACAGCTCTTATTTGGCCTACAAAAGCCCCAAAATCTGCCCAAAAATAATTATTTGGGTATGGGAAGAAGAAACAGCATTAGCTGATGGTACCATACCATTTGTCAGAAGTTCCTTCAAGTTCAGTTTCATGGTACTTGTAGAACCCAGGTAGCACCTATTCTTCAGTTGAAACCAAGTTGTACTTGCAATGCTCCCAGGTGAAGCCCCTCAAATGACTTCTCCCAGATATCCTTTTTCTGTTTGGAATATGGGTCAGTTGCACAGAAATCGCCATTTTCCAGGATTCCTCCTCACCTCATGTGGTTTGGGTGACTTCGCCAAAAGAATTGAAGACCTTAAGCAATCCAATTAGGAGACATCCATGAACCAGATTTCCATGACCTGAAATACCCATAGCTTCACAACCCATTAGCTTTCCTCCTTATATTCTCCACCAAGCGGTTAGCATTAGCTAATACATTTTGCTGTGAACTCCTAAGATTACTTAATTCCTTAGGATCCTTACAGGTCTTCAGAATATCTGACATTGCTTGGGCTTTCTTCATTATGGATGATCTCAACTCACGAGCCACATCTCCTTCTTTATACGTGTCTGGCAATTTTGTTGAATGCGGAAGAGAAGTCATTTGATCAGACAGTTTCCGGGCCCTCTCAGCCATCCCAAATTTCTTCAGTCCTTCAGTCAGCTTTCGATAAGTAAGGTACTGAGGCACAATACCCCTCCGGAGCATATCTTCAAACACTTCACAAGCGTCATCGAATCTATGCAATTTCAAGAGCAAATGGAGCAACATGGTGCTTACGGCAAGGTCTAAATCTATCCCTCTCACTCTCATTTCCTTGCTAACCTGCACTGCTAAATCCACTCTCTCTTGCTCGCACAGCATCTTGATCAACTGGTGGTAGGTAAGTCTGTCTGGTACATAACCAGATTCAAGCATTTTCGTGTAAAGATTCATCCCCTCGTCAATCTTCCCAAATTTTGAGAAGTGACGAAAGAAGTAGTTGTAAGTCGTGGGAGTTGGGGTGAAACCCCTACTAATCATCATTTTAAGTATCCGACTTGCCCCAACAAGGTCCCCGGCCTTGCAGAAACCCTTGACCAAAGAATTGTATGTGGAGATGGTAGGCCCGGAATCTGAAACCAGGAAGCGTTCCATCATGCTCAAAGCTTCCTTAAACCTTCCAGCTTCTCCCAAAGCGTCCACAATAGGATTGTAGACGATAGCATTGGGTTCAATTCCCTCCTTTCGCATTTCATCAACCAATTCCATAGCCTTTTCCACTCGTCGCATTCTGCAATATCCTTCCACAAGGGTTCCGTAAGTCACAATAGTTGGACACACATTTTCCCTCCTCATCTCCTCCCAAAGCCGCTCCGCCCGTTTGAGCTTCCTGGAGCGGAACCAACCGTTGAGGAGAATATTATAAACACGAATGGGAAGAACCCAACCTGGTTTCAATTCCCTGCTCCGATCAAGATACTCAGAAGCGACCCTCACATGTCCTTCCTTGCAAAGAGAATCCAAGAGAATCTCCAACAAATCCAAATTGGAGCTGTAACCACCATCAGATGGGTCTAAGCTACGGACAAATTCGAAGGTTCTAATGGAAGAGAGGGGCATACCTGCTCGGGAATAGCGTCTGATGAGTACCGCGAAGGTGTCGGCGGAGATCAATGAGGAGGTAGCGTCACTGTTGGTGCGTAAGCGATCGAGCAAGAGGGACCAAGCAAGGTCGAATAGTCTAGCCTTGCCGAGGATATCGATCATGGAGTTGAAGAGGGGAGGTGTAGAATGGAAAGAAGGTTGTTTCTGGGCCCAAAGATAAACAGTGAAGAGGGGTTTAGGGGAGGAGTCAAAGTGCTGGAAGATTGTTTGCAACAGAACTGAACATGGTTTAATCGAAGTTTGATCCAAGGCAGCTTCGAGGGTCGGACCCGAGAGCGTGTGGTTACGGAGGAGTTCAGAGATGGTGGCACAGTTCCTCTGGAAAAGGTTAGTAGGGTTTTGGGCCACTGCTTCTTCTTCTTCTTCTTCATCTGCCTGTTGTGGGAAGGAAGCCATTGGTGGGCGAAGCTCCAGTTGGGGCTGTACTTGTCCGGGCCACTTAATGATGGGATTTCCTGGAACTGAAAGCCATGGTTGATGAGAGAAGAACCTCTGAGCAGGGATGATCGAGAGGCCATGGCCTCCTCTGGTGCGGACGGAAAGGGTTAACGCAAGAAGACGCACAAATGGAATCATGGAGTTCTCTCTTTCGATGTCGTAATGGATTATGAACCCATTTTTCTCTTCGATTCCGTGCTGCGCAGGTGTTACGCGACCAGGCAGCCAATGGTATCCTATTATAGGCATTTATAGCTAACTTGTTTCTTTTTCTTTTTGGTAAATTATAGCTTACTTTTTACCCTCTTGTGTAAGATTCTTTTCCCACCAACCCTAGACACTAGACAGCTTATGACTATACAGAGAAACAGAAAGCTCCACTGTAAGATTCTTCAAGTAGGAGGTCAAAGTTCGAATATCCTTCGAACCAGGTGCGAAATTTCACCCTATATTTAAATTATATGTGACAGCAATCCCCTGAGAATGTGGTCAAGTGCCCGTAAACTCATTTAAAAAGGTTCCTGAGGAAACTGAGAATCCAATGCTATGTGAACTGCAGTCTGCATAAAGAGAACCAGGTTGCATCAAGTCACCCATGGCTTAATGCAAGGATCATACACTGTAGATGGTGTCACAATTGGGGTTGCCAAAAAGATATTATCCTTTCATTCTAGGAATCAATAACAAGTAGTTCCATTATACAGATAAAAATATCTTTCTATACATATATGTAGTATGACACTGGTTGTGGACTTATGAAGAATGAACTTGTATTTCATATCTGCCAGGTTGCAATTCTTTTACTAATCTAGTATACATAACAATCCTTAGGACTCCATTTTGTCATCTCTTTTGGAAGTTGAAGGATTTGATAGCAAAAGCGAAAATCATTGCAAACAAAACACCAAAGCCAGCCACAACAATGCCGGCAATCCCCAAGAAATCATGCCTGTAGCCAAATTGATCTTCAAGAAACTGTTTTATGGGAACAGATTGGTCCGTGCCAGTAAGCTTCATGAGTTCATAAACATCACCATATTGAGATGTCAAAAGGCCATAAAGACTCCAGGCTATGGGGTTTGCCCAGTAGTACCATCTCCACCAGATAGGTATCCGCTGCAAAAGGAGAACAAAAGAATGTAACAGAAAACTGTAACAGCTTTCTTTGGCAGAACGAGCAATTCTGAAATGCAGTAGAATTCTGTGTCCTTATTAATGCATTAACATCCAGAAATTATTCAAATGAGAACTTCAACAGTGAGCATGCCCTGGGGATCTCCAGGTCATTACTCGATGAATCAGATGGTTAAGGGCATCCAATTAAGCTGTAACTGGATGCAGCAAAATTCAAGTGATGGCCTACAATGAATGCTCCCAACTCTTCCATTTGAAACATGTCAAGAACAGACACATGCTGCACCATATTCCTAGCAATTCTTCCTCCCATGGAAACCAGTCAACAAGAAATTATTGATTAAAAAGGTAGAAAGCAGATACTGTAAGCAATCATTTCATTACCTTGCGAGGAATCATGAAACCGCTGAATAGGTTCCACATCATGTAAAATGGTGCAGATATGATTGCCGCTACGTTATGATTGGGTGTGATTGAAGTTGTCATCATCCCGTAGTATGTGAAATATAACAAAGTGAAGTACATAAAGAATATGTACCAAATGAACTTCCATAGGCGCCACTCAAATGAAGCCAGTGAATAGAATATACTGCCATAAATTAGTGTTTGCACAAACACATAAGGTAACTCAATGGCAACCTGTTGACAAGAGACCCCTGCATATTAGCCATTGAAAACTGTGGTTTATAAACAAACAAACTGCTAAAAGGTACGCAAAAAAAGAGACCTGGGCAAATGCAAAAGGAAGAGCTGAATACATCCCTGCCGCTCTCTCTCTGTATGAAACAAACCTTTCAATAGATACCACAGGTTGAACAGCAGTGGCATTAGTAATCCCAATAAAGAGGATTGCTGCATACATGGACCCCATGGCATTAAAGATATCCTGATTGGTCTCCCTGTAAAATTGAGAAGAAACAAAAAATGCTATAATGTACAAAAAGAGCAAAAATACGAAGAGACCAGGTCCAAAAGAGAAAAGTTTTGAAAGTAATAACAAAAATGCATTACTCTGTCAATCACACAATCTCTTATTGTACGAGGTGATTAAACAAGATCAGAGAAATCTTTGCTACATGGTAAATGTTTAGGAACAACCCTGAATGAGCAAGAGATTCCTATGCTGAAAATTAACTATTGAATGAACATTATTGTCTTGGCTGTATGCTTCTTCATTTGGCTTTTAGCCTCTTATTGATTACAGAATATATCAACGTAAATTATGTAATACACTACGATGGATATTATACATAAAAACACTTCAATTATGGAGACATGCATGTGACATTGAACCAAGCCTATTTGGAGAGAACCCTAAGATTCATTCTTGCCTTAAGTGATTTCTTCACACAACTGATATATAAAGAAAATAAAAATTTTAAAAAATAACAAACCAAACAACCAAAAAAAGGGCCACCACAAAAATTTGAAGGGATGAGAAAGATGTTCCAAACCAACCTTTTGGAACCAAACTTCCAACAAATTGTTCCAAACATCAAAGAAATTATGACGGTGTAGAAAAAACGAACAGCTGTGTATTGGGGATTTCTCCAATAGGACAGATTTTGCTTCCAAAGACAAGCTACAAACTGTGTGAAAAATGACTGAGAATATTTCCTCGGAAAGCTTAAATCTTTTGAATCAGTATTTGGTTTACTAAGGTTTTCAACCAACTCACTGTTCAGCCTGAAAAAACAGAGAATATCAGATTTAGAATAACTTTGAGCAATCTGAATCACCAGCAGTCCCAAAGAAATGATACGTACCGGAATAGGTTAGATCTTCGATAAACTTCAGCAAAATCTATACCAATCCGACTTTCTTCAGATGTGGAAGTAACCTCCAGCATCCATGTAGCAGGGTTATAACCTGGCCTAATCTTATGCACTCCTTCAATTGCCTAGTAGCAGAGGTACATAATGCATGTCAATAACACAGAGGGTGGGTAAATAACATCTTAGCTATCAGCATTATTTGTGAGACTGACGGAGTACATTATCAGAGACAGGAAAAGCACAACCCTGACCTCAAAATATTTAATAAGCTTGTAGGATTTGGTTCCCAGTGGACCAGCATAAATGAGCTCTCCTCCACGCTTCATAAGTAAAAGCTGCAGATAATAAATGAGATAAGAGAGAAGATGGACAATAAAAGTGACAGAAAACACTGGAAACTTTCAGAAGAACGAATGAGTCTAAAATGTAGAAACCCAAGAAAGCATGTTACAGAGACTATGTAATAGAATTCAATTCTATGTTACATGGATCTTTGTGGATATATATATATATATATATATATATTTTGGATGAATGGATAATAATATTAAAGCAACGAAGAAAATACAAAGGAGATGAAAGAGGGGGGGGGGGGGCAGCACAAGGCTTTAAGAGGGGGGATACAGAGGAGGGCTGAGACCCCAGGAGCTAACAATTAACCTATTTCTGGGGTTGTTAGTATCCATATGGACAGAAGATGCTGGACTTGGTAAAGCCATGAAAAATAGGGCTCATGGACTTGGGAAGAATATTTTCAAAACATTCAAAAAGTAATGTAGAAGAGAGCTAAATGATCAGTGTGCACATGAGAGGTCGAAGACCATTTAGTTGGGATAAGGCTGAAGCCCATTTAGTCAGGATAAGCTGAGCTGAGCTAAGTAGAACAGCAGACCAAAACTGACAGTGATGACACAATAAGGTAGAGGCCCATATACTAAGATTGCCTATCCACATTACCCCTGCAAGCTCATCAGCAATAACTTAGTAGATCTCATTCTCCAAAGAGAAGGAATAGCCATGCCATAAAGGAGCTCTGGCATTTGTATGAAATTTGGATACCATAATATGCAATGTTCCTTGAAACTTTTTTGAAAGAGATCAATTATATTTGGATTCAGCGTGTGGGTGGTGATGAGTAACAGCTTGCTACATAATGTTGGCATTGGATCTGAGTCTATGGAAATAGGCAGAGATCCTGTTTTTACATGTCCAATGTACAGTATAATAACCAATGAATGGCAAGTGCTTTTCCTTGTGTAGATCCTATTTCAATGGGAACTTGTCAAATAATGACTAAATTCTACCAGCAAAAGAGAAGGAAGGAAAAAGATAGCAATGCCCATTAGAATCCCTCCCCTGGGTTCCTCTAAACACAACAGGTTCACTTTCCAACTGCTTTTAAGGGGGTGTCTTGCTGTGTTCAATGGTAATCAATCGATGATATACCTAAAGCAACACTGAAAAGCATCTAGATATACCATCACCTTGAAGCCATCTCAACATGGAAGAATTTCTCTGAGTGAAAACTTTGGGAGAGAAGCTAAAAGCTTATTCCATGGGTTTACTCAAATTAATAGGTGAAGAGAGGAAAACCTCATCAAAAGATTCAAAAATGTCAATGCTTGGCTGATGGATTGTGCACACAATTGTCCGTCCAGTATTGACAATATTCCTCACAGTCCGCATTACAATGGCTGCAGCTCTGGCATCCAATCCTGAAGTTGGTTCATCCATAAAGACAATAGAAGGATTGGCAACGAGTTCTATGGCAATTGTCAACCTTTTCCGTTGCTCTGTAGACAACCCATCAATCCCTGGTAGACCTATCAGGGCCCCACTCAATGGAGTGAGTTCTACAAGTTGCATCACCTCTTCCACAAAAGCCTGTATTCCATCAGATCATGATCAGAGAAATCCCCCAGACTAAGACAAAATCATCCAATTATGTTTTAACTCTTACCCTTTGTGTCTCTAGGTCAACATGAGAAGGTAACCGAAGTGACGCAGAGTAAATAAGTGACTCACGAACAGTTAAGCAGGGGGAATGGACATCACTCTGCTCACAGTATCCAGATATCCTTGCAAATGTTTCTTGCCTTTTGGGATAACCATTAATGTAAATACTTCCTTCTATGAGCCCGCCGGTTTTTCTACCAGCTAAAACATCCATGAGGGTAGTTTTACCAGCACCACTGACTCCGACCAAAGCAGTGAGTACCCCTGGCCTAAATGCTCCAGTGACATTGACCAACAGCTGCATTTTGTCTTCCAGTATGCCTTGCTGCTTCAATTCCTGCAGCAGTCTCAGGTAAGAGATAGATATACCAAAAACAATTGTTACAAAAAAAAAATGCCATGCAAGATACTCATTAAACGTACCACAGACACATCAACATAGTAACTTATATTTCTGAAAGCCATTGAAAGAGGCTGAAAAGGAAGAACCATGCCTTTTTGCTCTTTACCATTCCTTCCTGCGGAAACATTTTTTGGAAATTGAATGCCAACATTGAGCTGTGCTAAGGAAGAACAAACAGAATCATCTGAAGAAATAATCTTACTAACCAGTATAAGAGAACGAGTGCTGCAAATACTCTCTCAGCTCAATGATAGCAGGTTCCCCTTTCCCCCTTTGGTCCCTCTCTTGGCTCTCCTCCTTAGAGACAACAGCCTGCCGCTTCTCTAGAGCTGCACAGAAATTGAAATGTGGTCTTACATTGAAATCAACTTAAGCAGATGGAATATATTCTGCTTTAAAAATATGTATACATATGAGTAAGAGATCTTACGATTTAGGTAAGTCAAGAAGTATGTGAAGAGGATATTAAATAAAATTGTATACCCGAGCAAAGCACCAACACCAATCCAATACCAATACTTCTCTGTAAATATACTGCGTGACTTCAATAATACCTCACCCAATGATATATTAGGGTTGGTACCAGCTCTCTGTAACAGCCACAGAATAAAAAGCAAATAGCAGAAAAAGAAATTAAGTTCCACGCAGAAGGAAAATTTGATTAAATAGAGGATACGACTGTGGCTTGAGAAAAGATTAAGGAAAATTTGATTAGATAGAGGATACGACTGTGGCTTGAGAAAAAATTAAGGTGAAATTAGATTTAAAAATATGAAGCTATAGTAAGATAACAAATTAATGACATAATTTCCAGTAGGTGACAAGGATTACATAGTACATCAAGACACCAAGCTAGGTTAGGGCAAATATTCCTAATTAGAAGTGAAGGGAATAAAATTATTGACTAATTAGGCCAAAGTTGACAGTACCTTGTTCCAGGAATTCCCATGAAATTCATTTACAGAAGCAGCAGTTTGAGCATACATTAAAGGAGAAAACCAGTAACCCCAGATCCACCAACTAGGGATGCTATCTGTAACAATTATTAAAGTATAAACCAACAGATATCACTATAGCTATTAAAGATAGACAATGCTGTTACTAAAGTTTGACCTTTAGAAATGATGTAACCGCCTAGAGCCATGACAACCAGCATTGCAAATGATCCAAAGGTGTTTGCAACTATCATATTTCGACCCAATGAGGCCATAAGACGGAATAGTGCCGTGGACATTTGGTGCAAGAAGAACAGCAACAGAAAATGCTCAAGGAATCTGCAGATCATTACATAAACCAAATGAACCAAGTCAGACATCAAACCTAACATAGAAATATCTCTGGAGTATAAGAATGATTTTTACCTACTTACTTGTGGATCAAATCCAACTACGTAGTATGTAACCGCCACCCACATACTAGTCTCTATAAGTGAAATTGGAATGCTTAAAACCCAAGAAGGAAGTGTATAAACCCAACATGGATAGAAATGCAAGTCTCTATGCTTGTAAAGCACTGGAAGCTTGGCTACCAACATAGAAACCTCTGTAAATCCATTAAATAATATAATAACAATGGAAAAGTACAAAGCCCCAAGATATAAGCCTCCATCATAAACTGTGTTATGGTGCATTGTTGTCCGAAAAAATACTGTCATCGTGATGAGAGCAATAATGAGAAGCTGCAAAAGAACATAGTACTCACAATATCAGCATCAAGATCCACAATCTTCAAACCTCAACCACTACTTTTTCTGGACTATGATTCAAAGGAAAAACAAAGATAAAGTCTTTGCCAGTAAGAAAAAAAGTAAAACGATGAAATTATTCTGCAAAGTTTCACAAAACATATAAATGTTATCAAAACAGTACCTGTACAAATCTGAAAACATAGATAAAAGAATTTTGCTTCATCAAAAGTGTCTGCCAAGAGAAGCTGGTCTGGAGAAGTTCAGCCCTTGTTCCACCATAACTAGTTACTGAAAGAGCTGCCGGATGATTGTAACGCCTATCAAATGGAACAGATAGTTCATCCAACAAATTTTTGCCAACACGAAATGAACGGAAGGCTTCCGCAAACTTTTTCACAGTTGTGTACTGATAAGGACGACCTGGGACAGACCAATACTGCTCTTGATCTTTCTTCGACGTGACCTATTTGAGAATATTGGAAAAAATAAATAAATCAAACTGAGAGATAATTCTGGTGCAGAAATATTGACAAAATGCTTACTTCTTGCAAGAAGTCTGCCACATTTTTCCTCTCAGGACACCTATAACCCATGAATGCAAAAAAGTCAAGAACAGCATCACGTGGTCCCTGGTATACAATCTGGCCTTCAGATAAGAGAATAATATCATCAAACAACTCATAAGTCTCCGGAGCTGGTTGCAGCAGGGAAATAATGGTTGTCCCATCAAGAGCACAGGTTGAATGCCTGAGATACTTGACCAATTGATATGTTGTTGAACTATCAAGCCCAGTCGATATCTCATCCATGAACAGCACTCTAGCTGCACCTATCAGTAATTCACCTGCCCAAATTCACCCATGTACAATTGGTGGAGCTCAAGTAAACCTCTTTAGCTCTACAGAAGTGAAAAGAGAGAGAAAAAGGAGGGGGGGATGTGCATTATACATACCAGTGGTAAGCCTCTTCTTTTGTCCTCCAGAGATTCCTTTGAGCATTTCATCACCAACCAGTGTATCAGCACAATTGTCCAAGCCTAAAATCTTCATCAAATAGAACTATTAAAAATAGCACCGGCTTGAACCTCAAAAGGAAAAAGCACAGGCAAAATATATTGTTGTATACACTATTACTCGAGGAAATAATTATGTTACAAACTTTATCAAACATCTAAAACCAGGAGAAGACCAGAGAATCAGCTGCTAGCTGACATTCCTGACCATAGATTTTAAATCAGAAAAGGCCCAAAACTGGGTTTAACTGACACCATGAGAAATTTGCACTAAAGAGCTGAGATCCAATTGTGAGAGGTGAACACAAATAATGATTCAGTATTTCTTTGGTAACATGCAGTACCATCTATGTGCTAGATAAATAGGTAGATCGACGTAGAAAAACAAGAGAGCAGGAAAGACACGCACACACAGAGTTGAAAGCCCTCCTGTCCAATTAGAATAACCTGACCACCCTGTAAATGGTTCAAGCACCAATACAAGTATGGAGTCGCTATAAAGCCATATGTTTCCTGTTCTGCATCTGTGAGCTTCAAAGTATGAGGTTATGTTGTGGGATCATGTTACAGTCCAGACTGTCGCAAAATAAGGATCATCAGGATTGCTCAAATGAAGTGTTCCCTTGTCAGCCACATGGCCAAATTGCACTTCTGCAGAAAAACCTCAAGTATTTCCATATTTTTATCACATTTGCATAAGTTCAATATGGATTTATTTGTTATATCACAAAGGTTTATAAGGCTAGAAACAACTCAAAGGGGATATCTGAAGAAACCTTGAGCATCTTGCTCTAAGTCAGCTTTTACACCTCGGAATCATTTTCAGAGTGTGTTTTGACTGTTAATACAGTTAACATCAGCTCTAAATAAAAATGATCAGACACAATAAGCATATTTCGATTTTGAAGAGACAACATGAGAAATAGTTGAGCAAGTGGAAAGAAAAAGAACCAAATATTGGACGAATCAACATTTCATCATGGAAACATGAAGAAGTTGTCAAACTCATTCTCAAAGTACCTTAAAATTTCCATCATGTTTTCATCACAATAAATAGAATAATAACCTAATGAAGCAAATGAGAGGTGACAACTAAAGGAGCATATCTTTCCTACAACATAATCAAGCTTTCACTCCTACAATGGAACTACTGAGAAGTGAACTAAATCATGCTTCACAGAGATGTCACGTACAGAAAGGAAACTACGAGGAATGCCACCACCAATATTAAGAACAACAAATATTCAAATTATACTAGTGAGGTACCTTTAGAATGTACTCCACAACAAGGTTTTTATTCTGTCCCCCCAAAGCTAATGCCTATGCAAAGAAACAAGGTAATACTAGCATAAAAATATGCGTAACTGAGGAGATAGAAAAATTTTAAATGGAAAACTCTGGACAGGTGAGGAAGGGAAATGGCACACTTCTCCTTAACAATATCTACCTTCATGAATATGTCAAGATCTTCATCAGGCTTAGTTCCTGCATTCTTCTCTCTTCGAGAGAGCTCCATAAGCATATCTGTAACAGCTTTTTACCTTAAGTATTTAGAACACACATGTGCATGCCTACACATGCATGCACACAGACACAAACAAACAAAATTCTACATATGCAAATTAAGGGTGTAAATACAAAATGTGTATAAACTTTGAGCATACCATATTTGATCCCAACACCTTGACAACGTCCAGCAAACTCAAGTGTTTCCCTCACTGTCATCTCTGCCACATGCCAATCGTTTTGACTAACATAAGCAGAGGTCCTCTGAGGAACGAACTCATTTAGACCATGACCATTGTAACTAATTTTGCCTGACATCTTCAAGCAAAACAACCATATTAATGAGTAATAAGCAATTATAAAATTCAAATGTAGGAAATGCTTATCCTATTAAGGAGTATGTCCAACTTTGAGGGACTTATGATATAGGAGAAAGATAAGTTTCAGATCTAAATCTGAATATCTCTCTTTCCAGTTCGTCCTACAAGTCCCATCTCTCTAGAGAAGAAAACAATTAAAAATAGAATGGACCTGAAAACCCTGCAATAGCCTGCTTTTCAGGGAACCTGAGGGTGGACTGGAGTTGGTCCTAACTTTCAGCATTCTTGTATGAGGTGTCCACTCTTAGACTAATGATGTGTGTCTTCACGCTGACACTACAAGATTTTACCATCGCTTAAGACAAATAAATAGAAACACAAATAAACCCAGGAACCGGATCACTTCGTCACCCACCAACACTTCAACTTCAAGAGATTTCCATCATCAAGGGGTGCAAAAGTGGAAAACTGACCAACTCATTAGACACTGCAGTAATAGAGAATTCTCAACATCTAAACTTCTGTTTCTGCAATATTCATGCATCTTGCTTGTAAATCAATTATATAAGAATTAAACTTAGATTCAAACCCTTCCCACTACAAAATTCATCCTTCTATCAAAATCTCCAATTTATGATCCAGTTAGCAATTATAAATTTGAATTGATATGGTATGACAACCAATTCAATTGATATCTCTTTGTAGCAGGGTGTTGTTAGTATGCTCATACAGAAGCTGGGATATCAGCTGTCTCAGGCTTTGTAGAGTTTGCTTTTATCTCTGTAATTTTTTCCGGTTTTCAGCTTTTAACACAATAACTCTCTAACAGGAGAAAAAAATGCTCTTCACTTCCAATAAAAAGCAAACAAAATCTAGTACCTCCAAACTGGTTGCAAGTCGTCCAGCAAGCGCTAAAAGCAATGTCGTCTTTCCAGAGCTTGGAGGACCTAATAGTAGTGTCAACCTACAGCCAATGGTAATATAAGCATTCAAAAGAATCTGATACCAATTCCACAAACGGATATCAAAGGAAGTGCTAGACCTACCTTGAAGGCCTAATAATGCCACTAATATTATCTAGAATTGACAGTTTTTGCCTCTTTCCGGGAAAGATCCTCAATTGCCTTAGAAAAGCCTTGACAAATAACAAACCAAAATCAAGTAAAAAATTCAAAACCGCCAAATATGAGACCCCTACTTACTTGCATAAGTTACCAATCTTACCTCAGTCATATTCAAAATGTAATTGGGAATAGTTGGTAACGCTCTGCTTCCAGTACGAACATATGTTTCGACTTTCAGATTCTGAAACCGAACCTCAATCTTTGGAAATTCCAGATCCACTCTGCAAAACCCCAAAAGACTTAAAGAGTGTGACCAAAATAATGCCCAAAAAATTTACCCCAGTTCACTATGTTTGAAAAAAATGTGATTTTGGAAGGAAAGGAAAACACAGAGATCAACGGACACAGTATTCATCAATGAGGTATCCAGAAGCACCCGATGATGAATTGAAAGACAGACAAGCCAGAGGTTGGTGATAATCTTATGCTTAGAAAAGAAAGTGAAAGAGAAAGAAATGTAAAAGGCCACCTCGCAACACGCAGAAATAATGTAGAGATGGACATGAAACCAGAATCCACCCCAAGCTGCGTATTAGCTTATAGAATGAATGAATTATATTATAGACAGATTTAAGAATCTTACGCGTCGAATCTCTGGCGCATCTTAAAGAAGAAGTGTTCGGCATCTTCATCGACAGCATTGACCAAACGATCGAGCACGAGTTTCTGTTCCTCGAGTTGAAGCCTTCCCACTTCAATCTCCGAAACTTCACCAAGTATGTTCCTGAAGAAGCCTCTGCGGACTCGATTGTAGGTAGGCAACCTCTCCAATGCAGCCCACCTTAGGGCCTCCTCATCGTCTTCGTCTTCCCTGAAGGAAGTCGACCTCGCAAACACATTTTCAGAGGAACCCCACATAATGGTTCTAGACGACGGATCTCCTGCAGAGGGAGAGATGAAGCAAAGCCAAGCCAAAGCAAGATATAGTGGTGACCCAAACCCTAATGAGGGTATATAGATAAGAAGAAGGGCAACAATTAACTTGTCACTAGAAGTACAAGTAGAAGTAGAAGGGAAAGTGAGTACACATAATTGAGAAGGAGCTTCGGCGGTGGACAAAATTGTAGAAAATGCTTTTGGGTGTATCAATCCAACGACTTGGTAGGCAGCACTAGCTGGTTGTTGAGCTTCGCATTAATGGCGCTGTGAGCCCTTGTGCTTTATTATCTTTTCCCTGAATTTCTTTAACGGAAATCTCACTTAGTCTCTCACGATTTAAAGAAAGTATGGACAGATTGCTGCGGTTTTCTTCTACCACAACAAAAGGCTGTGGTTTTCTCCTCACGTTTTTGGAAGATTGTGTAGAATTAGCAATTTTTTCCACTCACTCTGTTTACTATGCTTTTTAAGATCATTAAAATGATGTGTTAGTTGGGAAGATTCTGAACCTTTAATGAGAAGAAGAAAGGCGGGGATTACAAAGGGAAGAGAGAAAAGGGATTTTGAATTAAACGGTCGAAAATCTAGGTTTAGCATTTTTTTTAAAAGTATTTAACGGTTGAAAAGCAGGGTTTAGTAGTCTAACGGGTAGATAAACAGCATTTTCAAGTTTCAGGTAAAAGTAGTTTACTAGTTCGCGCGCTAACCCACATTCCAGCAGAAAAAAGTGTCATGTCGGGGGTTAGTTGTGAGGAAAAAGGTCGTTTGAATTCAAGAATTCCTTACTTTTATTGTTTTCATATAATTCACATTTAGAATAATTTCATGATTAAATTTTTATTTTTTTTTATTTTTTATTTGAACAAATTACACGGCACCCGCTTTATTTAGGACAAAACTCTTGACCATCCGCTATTACTTCATAAATTATATGGCACCCACAGTCAAAATTACAAGTTACCTAAAATTATATTTTGAGTTAATTTGACGTGTAAAATGACCAAAATACCCTTACTTATATTTGAAGCATATGTCCTTATTTGATTTTTAAATTACCTAAATACCTTAGTTAGGTATCCATTCATAGACCTGTAAATTGATAATCGAAATCTGCCTCCGAATTCGTTTGAGGGTATCCGTATCCGAAATTTTTCTTACCGGAATATATCTGTATCTGTCCGCTAAGCAACCAGATTCGAATAATTGCTGATCAAATTGGATAATTTTCCGGATAGAGTAAATTATTCAACATTTTTTTTTCCTCTGAAAAAGGATGATAATCGGATTTGGATTTGGATTTGGATTCGGAACTGGTGTATCCGAGCCGAATCCAATCCGTTTACCGGTCTATCCATTCACCCATCTTCTTCTTATGCCGAAAACTCCTCTCCACCATTGGAAATCGCTTTCCACCACTGACGATCAAACCATGCTGGCAACCACAACCCACCCTTTATTTTATTTTTATTTTTATTTTTTAGCAAAAAAACAGGATGCATAAATTGAACATGAAGACTACCAAACCGCATGAGAGTGAATTTGAAACCACTAGGTCATCACTCCTGATAATGCAACTATAAGATTTTATACAAAATGGGTTTTTTTTTTTTAATTAGAGGGAGAGAGAAAGAGAGAGAGGACATTAAATGTATACATATAAGAGCCTGAAGATTTGGAGCTTGTCAATTTCAATGGGTCCTTGCTGCCATACTTGTTTATGTGGAACTCCATACAGTAGATTGAATTCAATCGATTCATAAATATATGCATATGGATTTCATTTTTTTTTTTTGTCTCTGGCTAATTCAATGACAGCTTTTATGCTAAAGCAACTGCTCTAGCTGTGGCTAAGATTCATGAATGAGTAGCTATTGTCCAACTCATAACTTTTGTATGAATTCTTCTTCACAATGAGTTTCTTTTAATCATGTATTTAGTTTTCTTATACAATCAAAACAGCCAAGAAATTACAAGTGCATATATGACAAGAATAATGAATATATATATTTTTTGATCAATAATAATGCATATACCTTTACAATGTAAAAACTAATTAACACATAACTACTATTTATCACATTAATTATGGAGATTGAGATGTGAATCAAGGCAGTTACATCATAACATTGAAGTCTAATTCCACATGTTAATATGACATTAAATCAAATGTCGCGTCCGAATTTCATTTTTCTTTGGCTAATATGAGATATCGATATGTACTTATTATTTTTGGGAGGCAAAGGTTGAATATACTTTACTCGTATATCATCTACTAAGTCAACTGGGTGCATTTATGTGGACTTCAAATAATGAAAAAAAATAAGTGTCTAAATGACACTTTTTTTTCTTCTTTTTGGTTGGTAAACTCATTAATTCAGCAAAGCAAGCAAACAATAAGGGTTCCAGCCGAACAAGGTCTGAAAGTTAAGACAGGGATATTAGCCAAACTATTCTATTTGTAATGGATATTTAGATTGTGATATCACTCAAGCAAAATTGCCTGAATCCAATGTGAAAACCAAGTAATCAGGTTACACACAAAAAAAAAACATCTTTTTGTCGTAGAGATTCTACCAGACTTCATATCTATCAAAGATCTCAAATTAGTCCCAACATATCCATTAACCTTAGTTAACTTACTTCATTGACAAATTAACAAAGAATTTTAAAAGAGTGGGAGATTGAAAAGTCGAGCATGCAACTTCTTTCAAATTTTCAGTTTTACTATTATATCTGACAGTCTTGCATTCAATAGAAGCCAAAAGAAACATTTAAATTTAGGATAGAGGGGGGGCAGCTTTCAGAAGAATTTCCACCAATGAGTGAAGGTATTGCAATTTGCAACTATTGGGTATTTCTGTCTCTGCAATGCTTGCCCCACCAACTTAGTGAAGAACTTGCCATTGGGAGAGGCTTTTGATACCCACCTATCATTCAAAGAAGTTAGTGAAAAATGAGAAAGGATTGAAGAAGGAAGATTAAAAGTTGAGAGATACTCCCTGTTAAACTTTATGTTTCTCATCATTTGTGCAACTGTAGTTTCCGGTGCCTAAACTGGGACATTCTTGTATTTATTACAATGGATATGCCCTCATCAAGCCAAGGGTCAAACCAGAAAGAAGAACTAGTTCCATTTCCAATAGATTTTTTATCCATTCCTTCAAATTTAGGGATTATACTGCAAATATTAGACCATGGCCAGGAACCTCTTTTCTTTCGTATTTGGGATGGAACAAATAGGCCTTTGGAAAATATTTAGCCTTAAGAGCGAAAGCCCCAGAGGCTATTGGACACATTAAGAAGTCGTCACCCTTGTTTGAGAAGTAACACCGTATGACGTCTTCTATTCTTTTGAAACCCAACCCTCCAGTTGATTTGGATTGACAACATTTATCCCAATTAATCAGAATAAGGTGCTTAACCTTAAGAGGATTGCCAAGCGAAAACCTTTGGCTTACTTATCTTATCCAAGAGAAAATTTAAGTTCTTAGTTCTAGCTTTGTTGTAAAAAAGACTAGTGCCCAAATACAAAGCATTTTGTTTCATTTTCGAGATGCTCAAAATATACAAGATCTGGCTTTTAACACATCCACATTACAACTGGAAAAAACACCACTTTTTTGAAAGTTAATTTCCAGCTTCAATGCAGCTTTTTACTGCAACAACGCCCTCAACTTCCACTCGGAAGAAGAGGAAGTGTCATCCGTAAAAAATAAATGCAATATTTAAGGGGCAAAGGAGGCAATTTTAATACCTTTGAAAAGATTCAGATTTCTATATTCTTGAAGAAGTCTTGATAAAATTTTCATAATAAGGATGAAGAGGTAAGGGCTCAAAGGAAAGAATCCTGGTTTTTTATAAAAAGATCAAATATATCAATTACCGGCATTCACAAATTGCACAGAAAAACATTTCTTAATATACAAACCTTCCACATTTAGTAGGATCTGGAAATAACAAAGCCACACTTTTTGAGGACTTCAAATTTTGAATGAGTTTCACACTTTCACTTCATCTTCGTGACTTCATCAGAAGAGAGAGAGGTTTTATTGTCCTAAAATGATTGAGTTTGACATTTTTTCTACAAACCTGAAAACTTTTAAAATCCTCTGTTCCTTTCCATCAATGAAGACTGAAGATTGGAGAGTGGGTATTCCACCTACAGGCTTAATAAATGACTTGGAGAAACCATTAAAATCTCCCAGCCCCATCGATATTCAATGCCATGTACCTTTTCTTTCTTTCTTTTTTTTTTTTTTCTCTCTCTCTCTCTCTCTTCCTCTCTGGGGCTGTGAAATTCAATGTGGTCCAGCCATAAAAAACTTGACCTCAAAAAGTACTTCTTGTCCGATTCTTCTACCCATTTAATGATAATTTGTGAAAGTCACAGAGAAAAGTAGAAATTTTCCTAACTAAGAAGACAACATTAACAGGTTGGTCCACTGAGGAGCCTAACCCTATTCACAAGAAAAGAGTTCTGTAAAAGGTAGAGAGTGGATCATTCATGGATTTCTCCCAAGTTTTTTATTCATATTTTTCAGATTCTCATTTCCTCTTAGCAGCATCACATAGATCGCTTCAGAATCTAGACCAAGAATACAAAAAATCAAAGATCACATGCAAAGCCAAAGCCTCATTCATTCATCAATAAAAGCAGGGACTTTCATTTCATTTTCTAACAACACTGAATGATTTTAAAACCCTCACAACTGTATCTATCAGAAGTCCTAGGTTCATAGCTGAGGCATTATGCAAAATAATAAACCACAGAGTTTAGATATAACATAACAACTGTTCTAATTCCAACCTGTCAATTAATGTTTTTATATGCTTTTTATCTGAAATCACATGTCCCCATTAAATGGGTCTATAAGCAATGAAGTAATTGTTCTGTTTAATCTTTGATTTTTGCTCTTGACAGCACCCTTCTTCTGTTGTGTTTTGTCTTGGGGAGGTAGTGTGGGACTCTGCATTACAGCTTGCCCATGTTTTTTAGACTCTGATGCATAGAAAACATACGTATCTTGCCAGCTAATGGCCATTAGGTTCCAGAAAAGTATAAATACAGGTCAGTAGAGAAGACAACTACCACCACCAAACAACCCCCCACCCCAAGAACAAAATTAATTTTCTTTAGCTTTGGCATTCCATTTTTCAGCAACAAGAATGATTGATTGAGGCTTAGCGCTTGCACGAACCAAGAAGGTATGATACCCAATTGTTTCTTCTTCCAATGAACTGAAACTGCATTTTTCTGATAAAATCTGAGCACCAGGACTAAGATTTGAATGTTAAACTTTTAACAGATCGTCTCTCTTCATTGATATTATTCTTCCATACACAGAATTGTAGAAACCATAATATGATGTAATTCTTAAACTATCATTCTTTCCTATCACAGTGAGATAATTCTGCATCTACATCACCATAGGCAGTGGAAATGATGTTAACAAAATAACAAGTTCTATGCTGACTGCAGCCATTAATGGATCAACATTGTTCTATGCTCTTCTCTCCTCTCCTACCCAAAACTGAGAAATTCTATTTGTCAAAACAACACTGGCTGCCTTACACTGAGTAGATAAATATAGCTGTGATCAGTGGCAGGGTCAAAAATGCAAGTTGAGTCCTCCATAAAATGAGTTTTCCATTTGCTCCTGTTCATTTTCAAAAACAAAGAAGGAATTGGTTTAATCCGCAAAATCATTGAGTAGCAGCCAAAGCTCAAACAAAGTAATTCATTCATTTGCTCAATATGTTAGCATACCATTCCCTGTCGATTCAGAAATGGCAGGTGAACGGGAACTAGGAGTTGGAGATCCAAAATCAAATCCAAGGTTGGCACACTCTGCCCCCAAAGAACCTAAAACAAAAGAAAGAAGCAGTATGGTCTTCATAAGGAATAACAGTAGCACAAGTTCATCTGATACTGGAATTTAGATCGTTGAGCATTGCAAGTGTAGGTGGAACTCCTATATATTTCTTTTAATCAAGTTATTCAATGGGTAGCCAGCAGTCTACTGTGAAAGGAAGGAGAAGGCAATAAAAGTAGGTTCATTTCATGACAAGCAAAGATACCACAAAATAGATGATCAGAACCCTTAAATCTCCTTCCCTGTTTTCCGTTGTGCATTGAGAAGTAGGCCTTCAAGTGTAGTCTCAGATATGAAATTGAAAGAGAAACTTACATTGTTTGAAACAAGCTAAGTTTGTTCTATTCAGCAAATTAGAATATCCTTCATGGCAACTGCAGATGTGCCCAGTTCCGTTTGCTGTGCAGGTTCCATTGCCACACCAGGTCATTGTACAAGCTACATAACAGAACATATTTGTCTTTAAGTAACGCAAGAAAAAGAAGATATCTCAAATGCCCACAATTAGTGTACACATCCCAAGTCTTTTCCCTTGTATCGTATGATCTTTTCTTGATTCTTGATTATTGTCAATGAATCAGAAATAAATAAATAAAAAGTAAAACTAAAAGCAATCAGTGAAATGTGCTTATGAGTTAATAGGGCTTACGGTCTGAAAAATTTAACGGTGGCAAAAGAGAAGCTGGAGGAGGAGGCGCAGGAGGAGGAGGACTAGAAGTATTGCTGCCACAGGCGAAAGTCAACTGAGCCTGCAAATACATCAAAATCAAAATCAGGCTATAAGATTGCAAATTAAAAAGTAAATATACAATAAAGAAAACCTATCAAAGATAAAGGAACACTCACAATTGGGAACAACACAGGATGGGAAAGACAAAGAACCAATCTGAATCTTCTTCCACCCAGGTTTGCACTCACACCCGAAGCCCAGAAAGGAGTCATTAGAAGACACGCAAGCTCCTTCCCCACAACTGATCAAATTGCATCCAATATCTATTCAAAACCCAGAATCCATCCAATGATCAGCAAGCATATCAACTCTCAAAACACAACCCATAAATGGGGTTTGATGAGGAAATGAATTCAAGAGGAGTGAAGAAAACTTACCCTTGAAAGGGTTGGTGAAGTCTGCCCGGATACATCCAAAGAATAAAGAAAGCACAAGAACAAGTAAAGGGAAAGTAAAGTTACGAAGACAAAGTTTAGCCATGGGGCCTGTGTAATTGCTCAGCAAAGAGCCACAGTTAAGATGAATCTACAGAAGTAAAAGAAGTAGTTGGGTGTTGGAGAAATAATAGCCTAACAGGGAGTGGAGGGGACAGGTGGAACCATGGAGATAGTGAGAGCATTAATGGAGGAGTAATTCAAATTGGGTGGATAATAACTGATAGAGCGTAAACTGGTAAGGCGGTGGCTTATCAGGTATTGACTCTGGGAAGTAAACTGTAAATGGGTTATGGACTCATCAAGAGTGTCTTTTCAATTCCAGATTTGTAGAACCCTTTTTATGGAGAACAACAACGAGTGTGGAAAATTCGAACAAGGAAAAGGGTTTTCAAGGGTTTTTATTTCTTACAGCAAAAGGGTTTTGCGCCGGGAATCCGCACCAGTCACTAGTCAGTCCTCCAGAGAAAGAGAAACAAAAAAAAACTGAAAATGAAAGGGTGGAAAATGGGGAATGGATATAGGCACCGTTTTAGTCCCAAACTCGCAGTTACTGTTTCAGCCATTGACCATCTCCAACCTACCTAACTACCTGCGTGTGCTTGTGACTTCAAGATTTTTTCTGGTTCCAAAACCATCTGAACTGGCCAATGGCCAAAGATCTTTTCATGTGGTGGCCGGTTGGTTGTCGTTGTTAGATTCCATGTGGCACATGAACCCAAAGGAACAAAACATAATTTAAAGGCCAAGATGAAAGTCAATATATTGTGTGACACAAAATACATATTCTTTCTAGATTCAATCAATCCATTAGGTACTGTAATGAGAATTTAAGACAAATCAACACGGCTTCTTTGAACACACACGTCTTGTTCTGAGAATTGACTGAAAAAAAATTTTCAAATTTATTCAATTCAGAAGCATGTCTCGTATGTCTCAACTCAGGGCCATAATCGTTGCACAGTGGTCATTTTTTTAATTATTGGTGGAAGTGTTTGGTTGAGTTTAAAAGTTCTCAACCAAAGGTCTAAGTTTGGTTCTTACAGTTTAAGTTGGAAAAAAAATTAATCGAAATTTTTTCAGTTTAGTCTATTTTAAGTTTAAATAAGAATGGGGGTTCAAAATTTCGTCCTGAAGCTGGGTCAAAAATGTGAACTTTTGTAACTAAAAGGCTATTATCTTGTGATTAGGATCAAATTTAAATATTTGACATGACTTAACCTAGCCCGATTATATAGGATCAAGACGAAAATAGGGTGCTCAAGGTTTCAAAAACCTGGCCCAACCTGACCTGTTCAACCCTGCTATTTACCTAAAATAACTATTTGATCTCCCTAAACATTTTGTGTCGTTGGTAATGACTAATTTTGTCAAACCAGATAGTTCAGATTATACAGAAATAAGCAAACATCAATATCTGGACTTCAATTCATCTTCAAAATGAAAGGTTACAGACCCTAAATTGTTAAGAGTTGTTGGGGAGTTGTTGGGGGCGTTAAGATTGGTTTCAAGTATAGAGTTTTCTATCTGATGCGTCTAAAAATTGATCAACCTTCGAATTCCTGCAAAATGATGTCAGAAAAGACTAAAAGACTAGAATGACCAAGTGATCATTTCTGGAACTCTATGCTGACCCAAACTCTGCAAACCACTTCTCATGACGTTCAATATCAGAAGCAGAAACACTTCTTTGGACCTTGGTTAAAGCTTCTTCAAAGTCACACATAGCAATTGGGTCCTTCGAGATATCATCCTTCGCCATGTTCTTGATTTCATCACGAGTCTTACCTGCTATTTTACGCCTCATGCCATTCAAAGAAGCATCGCGGCAAACATTTGTGAGATCATCCCCGCTGTATCCGTCTGTTCGACGGGCCACATCCTCGATGTTAACATCAGGAGCCACCTGGTAGGACAGGAGTAATTCTATAAGAACATAGGACAACCAACAGTCTTTTTTTTTTTAATGGAAACAGTGGTACAACAGTAAAAAAAAAGTTAGCAACAGCAGGAGCAAACGTTTTGTAGTATTATGCACCCAGTAGTTGAATTGTGTTTCGGACTTAAAACTGGAGACATTGCCTATTCTCTTAATGGCTCTCTGGACACTTAAAAGAGTGAGCAGATAACAAAAATACGAGTCTTTCGCCACATGGTGGCTTATGATTCAGTAAAGCTTGTGAAGACCCTGATAGAAAGTAAAGCCAAACCAACGAGGGTTGGTCCAAGTGGTAAGCAGCTTGGTCTGCTTAAGCAAGGTTCCGGTATCGAAATCTTGTGGATGCAAAAAATCTCTGTTGGAAGACTCACCCACCACAACCAGGTGTGCAACCCGGGTCAAACACCGGATTAGTCAGGGCAAAGCCTTGGAAACCGGGGTTGGCAACCAAAAAAAAAAAGAAAGTACAGCCAAATACATAGCTCTGTTCAAAGTAATACAGTGCTATTAAGGTGCATGCCACTTCTATGAAACATAAGCTGCTTCCTATGCAGATGTGCACTTTAGGGTACAGGTTGCCATGGCAAAGCAAACAAAGCAGTCCTTTTAGCTCAATAGTTGCAGCCTGAGAATCTTGCTCCATGACTTCACAAAGTGTTTAGGCTTTATCATTTTGAAGGATGAGTATGGACTAAAGAAATATGGTCATTTCTTTATTGAGGGTGAAGTTGTGATGTTATTGTCAAGCTGTCTAACTTGTGGCACGTCATTCCGCCATGTATTGGAGAACTTTTGATTTCACATTTTTATCAAGCAACATAAATAGGCATACTCAGTGCACAAAGCTACAGCCACTGGGGTCTGAGCATAGTTCAACAACTTGGTTTTGGAGTCCAATGACGAATTTGTGCACTTGTCTTTTCGGGATGGGAGTGAAGCCAGGAATGGTTTGGAAGCATACAATTACATAAAATTTCAAGACATAAGAGAGACATAGAAGAAGTATCTTTTACCTCAACAGTTTTAAGGTTAATCTTTATAAGCTCCTTCCGACTCTCAAAATTTGGAAGAGGAATATATATTCGCTTTTCCAGCCTCCTCCTACATTACATCATGTAAAATGGAAATTTTCAGAAACACTAGACATATACCCAAGGAAAAAAAAAATTGACTCAAGACAATAAGCTATTGGCATTGTGCTGCTTTTATTAGAAGTAATAGAAATTAGATTTAGAACTGAATCCTAACTCAAAACTTAAACCTTAAAGAGGAGGTTGAATTATTCCCAACCTAAGAGCCTCATCAATATCCCACGGAAAGTTGGTAGCTGCCAAGACCATCACTATTTTGCGGTTACCATCTTCACCAACAGAGCTGTTACTAACACCATCTACTTGTACTAGAAGTTCTGACTTCACCCTTCTGGATGATTCATGTTCCCCTGAAGCCCTGAAGGAATCAATGCATTATAATAATATTATCATGGACTTATGACATCAAAATTTGGAAGCATAACTACCCAAAGATGAAATGGGAGTACATTCATAACAAAACAAAGCATATATTAAGATGCTTATATCGATAAGAGCAAAACTAGCACCAATAGTTAACTAACTAACTTCAATGTCCAAATGTCTAGATTTTTTTTGCACATCTGAATAAGAAGGTATTTTTCACCTATAGGTTAATGCAATAGAAATAACCCAAAGTTCTGTAACCTCTCAAAAAGAGAGAGTACCACAGAGACATTTTCAATTCAGCAGAAATGATTAAAAGTAAAGCTTTTTTTACAATATGACATCATATAATAAGAGTAAAAAATAATAACAATAACGTACCCCCGAGCATTGCAAAGGGAATCAATCTCATCAATGAAAATTGTACTTGGAGCATAAGCTCTTGCAAGATCAAACAAACATCGAACCATGCGCTCACTCTCACCACGCCACTTCGAAGCTAAGGTAGCAGAAGAAACATTGAAAAATGTTGTTCCACATTCCGTAGCAACTGCCTTGGCCAAAAGAGTCTTCCCGGTACCAGGAGGGCCAAACATAAGCACACCTTTCCAAGGCCTCCTAATTCCCTGTGAGTTAGATGTAGTCATCAGTTTGGCTACTCTACATAAATAAGTCATTATTAACTATCATTGATATATCCAGTTTGAGCCACCTTGTATCCTTGAGAATATTCTTACAAAAACAAGCACATGTGTTTCCTCGAGTCACAGGCGCTACCTAAAAGATATGAATGCTGGTTGCTATAGTTAAATAACCTCGAGAGGCTTTTGAGTTCTGATGGATATGTATATACCTGGAAATACTCGGGCATCCACAAGGGAAGGACAACAGCTTCTTCCAGAAGTCTTTTGGCTTCATTCAGTCCAGCCACATCCTCCCATCTAACTCCAGGGCTTGTTTCCAACACATCCCTTTCAAGCATTGCAGCCAGATCTGGATCAGGTCCTTCATATTCCTTTCTTGCTTTTCCATCTTCAGCATCACCATTCTAATAATTGTCCATGCAAATCAGTGACCAGAAAACAGATGTCCTGTATAGGGTTGTCTTTAATACAATTGGCAAGCTAAAGGCAAACAAGTGAATGGATGTATTAATGCAGTTCTAGCAGTATCCAAAAAACATAATCACTATAATCTTTCATGATGATGGAACTTCCTATTAGACCACCTTAGCCAGGTCATCAGCAAACAAGTGATGGATATCAATGCCAAAATAAAAGTAGTGTTGCTACTAAAAGATGTGTTTCTTTAGTCCTGATAACTAACGATTTTACTTTTAGAAGTCACAATGAAGATGCCTACTAGCTTTCTGGAATCCAAATGCCTGGGGTGAACAGAGCACCCTTGGGGGACCAAAGATTGATGGCTGGGCCCCCTAGCCTTGTGTGGTCTGTTTATTCTCTCTTCTTCCTTTCTACTAGTTCCTCCTTCGCTTCCTGGTTTCTGTCTCGTGGGTTTTCTGGTGGTTTGGTTGCTCTGGCGATTGGTTCTCGTGCTTTCATCTGTTTGTTCAGTTTCTGCTTCGTTAGCTGATTTCGTTTCTACCTTGTTCCTGTTGGCTGGTTCCAGCAATCCAGCCATTGGTTGTTCTTAATCAGTCATGTTCTCAGTTGAGAAGTCAACTAATAACGGGTTGAGTATCGTGCCTTGTTTTGTTCTTTGTGTTTTTTTTCCCAAAGTTCCCTTTCTGTTTATTCTCAGTGACCCCAAACAGATCACTGGTTTCTCTTTATATTTGCACATTCGGGTCCGTTTGCACCTTGAACAGTTTCCTCAGCCACATTGGCTGGCTGCTTTTCTAGTAAATGACTTCCTCTATACTGTCCAATTACTTCCTCATTCTGATTCATTAAGATTCGATCATGTGGTTTATTTTCCTAAACCTGCCCAACGCATCACCACTTCCAGGTAACTTGGATCGTAGACTCTTATTTGAGGCTTTACAAGACAAGACAACAGGGTGGGTAGAGGTGGGCTTTTTGCAGCTTTATGAGTATCGTTCTTTCAGACTGAAAACAATGAAGCTAACAGCCCAGTAACTGCATTGATGTGGAATTTGAGCATAAGGTCACGAGAAACTGTAAAGTTGAGAATTATCGTTATTAAGATCCAGTTAAACACGGCGTTGAGCCTCTTTGCTTTAATTGTTGCTAGTCGCTTGGCCCATTGCCTCTTAGGTTGCTTGTTAGTTGAGGCTCTATTCTTGCTCTCACTTGCTTGTCGCTTGTGCTATTGTATTTTCTTCTTTTGGTAATGAATTATTTAATCATCCAAAAAAAAATCCAGTTAAACTCATCAACCAAATGCCAGCCAAAAACATCTAGTATGAAGAAATAATTTACTCTTTCAAATTTTCCCAATGGAGAGATTTCTAAGCCCAATAATAGCACAACGATCATGTTTTGGTAGATAACCTACTCACCCCCATTAGGCTGCAAGATATCTTGAATGAGGAGGAAAGCAACACACTTACCACAGTCTTTGCAAATCAAATTTAACTCTAAGTTAGAACAAAGATCCATGGTTCCAAGTCTTACCGCTGAATCTGTCTTGCTGGCGTTGGATTTCGCAGAAGCATTGCTTTTTCGCCCAGGTCCAGAAGTAGTGGATGCTCTGTTTCCAGTTCCAGTTTTACCAGAAGAACCAGTCTTTGCTCCACGACTACTTGTTCCTGCTTTTGTAGTAGCACCACGAGCCCAAGTGGCATCTTGTGGTGACTTCCTCATACCCACTTGCCCAGTTCTGGTAGGCCTCCTGCTTGCAGGGTCTCGGGTTGGAGGTCTCCAAATATCAGGATCATCCACTGGACCACCCGAAGAAGTAGGGAATTCATCTAGCGGTTGGAAAACAAACGAAGATTTAACATTAATAGGAGGTGAGGAAGATCGTCTGGCTCCCGGAACCTCCTTGAAAGCCCTTCTCTCTGCATCCAACTGTTTCACAATATCTATTTCCTCAGATAGATTTTTCTTCAGATTCATCCATTTCGCTCGGATTAAAGGGTCATCAAGTGTGCTTAAGTGCCTGTAAAGATAGACGAAGCTGAGAACTCAAAAATGCTACTAGCAAGGGTTTCATTTCTCGGAAAAGAAGAATCTTTGAGTGAACAAATTAGGAAAATCCAAAATTTTTAAATTTCCTGACCCAAGAGACACAAATTCATAAGTAACTTCAGTGAGAAACTAGGGATTAGAACAGCAGAGAGAAACGGAAAATACTTGTTGATCTGAGCAATGGCACCGTCGAAGAATATGATCGCAGTATCATAGAGGCCTTCAAGGGCGTATTCCTTGGCCAATTTGACATGCTCTTGTAACCCTGCAAGAGTACCAACCATCCTCAAAATCTAGGTTAAGAGCTGCAAGATCAAATTCCAGTAAAAATCAGCTTTTGTGTGTTCCACACTTCCACTCATCCACTGGTTCTTTTCCTGGTTCAGATAGTCATAGATGATTACTTTCGGACTTCGGGTCTCATATGTTAGTAATCATAGTATGCACGCTCCCGTTGATTCTACGCTCGCGTGACCACCACACGACCAGGTAGCGTTTTGTTGTTTCTAGAACAGAAACTCCGATTTGTGATAAAAATTCAATCCAGACCACAGGTCCACAGTTGAATGTTCAACTTTTATAAAATAATAAGAATGCCTACCCCAGTTTCATGTTAAACTGTAATGGAATAAATACGGGTGGAACACGGTTTCAGTGCTGCATACCATTGACGTGCCCAGAAGTTCTTTACTTTAATAATTGAAAAACCCAAGTTTGGTATACAATTTTTTGCAATAAGTAACGATGTATTCTCTATCTCTATCCTAAAGCTAATGGTGGAGCTTATCCTTCAAAGATGATTCCAGTCTTTTTGCGTATTCTTCGTGGTGTCAATAATGGTGCTTTGAAAACCATAATAGACACCAATCCTTCTGGGTTTCTCAAAACCTCTGCAGCTCAGCTGAATTATCCAAAACCCACTTCGTTTCCCTCCTCCTTCAAGAATTCGATCTCATTTTCTAGCGCCATAAATTCGTCAGAATCGCCGGCCTCGACATTAGTATCTGAAAAGCCCGAAATTGAGCTTGAATTCATAGGAGTAAGACCTTGCTGCTGCTGATTCCAATGCTTTCTTTCATTTATTTCTGGCTCTTGAAGCTGCTTCTTCTTCCAGTTAATTTTTTGGTCAACTCGTCCCGTTAATCAGAACAAAGCAACCCTCTATTAACTCTCTCTCCCTCTCTTATTTTGTTTAATTTGGCAGCCACAACCAGAACCTGATGAGTCGTATCCAGTAGACAGAGCTTCGGTGATCAGTGGAGAGAAGTTGCTGAGGAACATCATGCTGGACAACAAGATAGAGGTCTACGCTTTCTACGTAAGTATAGTGGGGCATATACACCCTTTAATTTGAGTTTTGACCAGAGTGGCCATGGAAGAACTCCCTGGAAAGAGGAGAGGTGTTTGAATTTAACTGTATCTTCTTCATTGATGATTACCCTTATGTTAAATTTTACACAAGGAAGATCGAAGAATCTGTTGTAATATTAGTCCCACATCGACTGATGTAGTCGATGTGGGAATATGTGGAGAGGAAGAGGCTATAAAAGAATGCCTCTTCCTTCTTCTTTAATTATCCCAAATATCTTCTCTCTTGGATATTTCTTTATTTATAGTGGAGTTTTCTCTCTTGCCCATATATTATTGTTCTTTCTTTCTCTTTTGTTATTATTGTTTCTTCTTTCTCTTATTTCATTTTCTATTCGTGTTCCTTCATAACCGCTGTATCGTTTTTATATCTTGTTCTGTCGCTTCCCATCGGATTCCTTGGGGTTTGTTTGTTTAGTTTAGGGTGTAGTATTTTTATAGTATGTTCGTGATTGCCCTTGTGATCCTTCCTCGAAATAAGTGTATTGTTTTATCCTCGGAGGTCTTGTCTTTCGTGGTTCTTTCGGTTCCTGGGTGTTTGGGTGTTGTTGTCTAATTTTGTCTTGTGATTTCGTGGTTCTTTTCGGGTTCCTGAGGTGTTTGGGTGTTGTCTTCTGATTTTGTCTTGGTTTTGGACCCTTGTGTCCCTCCTCTTTCCTGATTTTCTGGTGCATTTTGTTCACCATATCGTGGTACCTGCTTTCCGTGCTTGGGTTTTCTCCACCTCTGTGCTCTTCTCCGTTTCGTTCTCTTTGGTTGGATGGGCATTATTGATATCTAGCCTCGTTTGCGGTTCCCCTCTTTTTGTCTTTCGTTTCTTCTTTCTTTTTTGGGGTACCAGTTTGTCCCTCTCAATTTTCCATCACTTCACCTCATCAAATTGTGATGGTAGACATCTCGGGTCTTCTGGGTTCTTTCTTCTGGCGGATGTTGGCATTGTGCTTGGATCTTGATTACCATGGCCTGACCTCTGGTTGTTTCAAACTTATGACCTATCTCTCGGTTGTCATGGATGATCTGCCTTGGATTGTTGGAGTTGGCACCATCGTTGGATGTCGATGGTTGTCGACTATTCAAATTCGCATGTGAGGCTTTCTTTGTCTTTGGGGCAATTAGATGATTGGGTCACGCATCCTGGATGATGAGGATCGTCAGGACGCTAGTTGTATGTCAGGGGCTCTTTTCGTTGGACATGTCGAGGCATCTTGCATCACGTCTGCGAGAGTCGTGTGCATCTTGGCCCCTGTCGGCGGGTTAGGTTCTCTCGTTCTCCGGTCTCACAGGTTTCATTACCCTTTTGTGGCCTGTGTTGCGCGATGATTGAGTTCAATGCATCCGATTCCGGAGTAGTGTTGATTAGTTCACTCGATGTATGGCAGCCCGTTACATCTCCGGAGGGCGGTCTATGTATCTTTCATTGATGATTATTTTAGAAGATGTTGGGTGTTTCCTATCAAGAGGTCGATGTGTTTTCGTTTTCAACATTCAAGCGCAAGTTGACGGCGGAGAATCAAGTGCCTCGGGACGGACAATGGCGGTGAATATACGGGGATGACTTCTTTGAGTTTTGTAATCAAGAAGGCATCAAGAGACAACTCACGGTGGCTTACACTCCTCAACGAATGGAGTAGCGAGGCGGTTGAATAGAACTCTACTCGAAAGAACGAGAGCCATGTTGAGAGCCGCAAGTATGGCTAAGTCCTTTGGGCGTGCCGTAAATACTGCTATGTGATTAATCGATCACCAACAAGATCGATTGATTTGAAGACACCGATGGAGATGTGGTGGCAAGCCGGTTGATTATTCACGCCCGCACACATTTGGGAGTCCTGTGCGTGATGTATCATCCCCAAGAAATTTCAAAGTTGGATCCAAAATCCGGAAAATGCGATTCTTGGGAAATGCTGATGGAGTCAAGGGGTATCGGGGGATCCCCCCCGCCCACAAGGTCGTCATCGGCAGAGATGTCATTTTTGCAGAAGATAAGCTGCAAATGGAAGATGTGAGTAGCATTTCAATAGAAATTCCGGAGAGTACAACGTCGGGAGGAAGAGAAGTCCAATCCGAAAATTCTTCCGAGCGGAATCGAAAATGAGGAACAAGTACCGTTGAGTCTACAACGTAGAAGTTCGACGGTCACCTCGTGAAAGACATACACCAACCTGGATCGATTATATTATGGAGAGCAACATTGCATCTTGTCTTCTAACGAGAAGATGGTGAGCCATCAACATTCGAGAGAAGCGATTGATAGCTCGAAGCATCATTTTGGATGGCGGCTATGCGGGAAGAACTAGAAGCTCTTCATAAGAATAAGCGTGGGAGCTTGTACCTTTACCGCACGGAAGGAAGCCCATTGGTAACAAATGGGTTTACAAGATCAAACGAAGCAGTGATGATCAAGTAGAGCGGTATCGTGCAAGAATGGTGATCAAAGGATATGCTCGAGAAAGAAGGTGTCGATTTCACGAAATCTTTTCTCCGGTGGTTCGACTTACTACTTGTCCGGATAGTTCGGCACTTTGTGCTACGTTTGATCTACATCTTGAGCGGGTTAGATGTAAAACTGCATTTCTTCATGGAGATCTTGAAGAAGAAATCTATATGCTCCAACCGAAGGTTTTGAAGAACCGAAAAGAGGAACTTGGTTTGCGGTTGAACAAATCTCTATACGGCTTAAAACAGGCCAAGATGTTGGTATAAGAGATTTGATTCCTTCATATTGAGCCTTGGATACAACGGACTTGCTTCGGACCCTTGTGCGTATTACAAGAGGTTTGGTAATGATGATTTCATCATTTTACTTTGTATGTCGATGATATGTTGGTGTCGGGCCCCAACAAAGATCGGATCGTAGAATTAAAGGCTCGGTTGGGAATTTGAAATGAAGGATCTAGGACCCGCAAACAAGATTCTAGGGATGCAAATTCACCGAGACGGAAATAACGGGAAGATTTGGCTATCTCGGAAGAGTTACTTAAGGAAAGTCTTGCGCCGCTTCAATATGCAAGGCCGTAAGCCAATTTCTACTCCTCTTCGTTAATTTCAAGTTATCCTCAAGTATGTGTCCTAGCAATGAAGCGAGAGGATGGAGATGTCTCGAGTCCGTATGCATCGGAAGGCGTGTTCGCTATGATATGTACAAGACCGGACATTGCACATGCGGTGGGGAGTGATTAGTCGGCATATGGCGAATCCAGGACAAGAGCATTGGATTATAGTGAAGAGGATCCTAAGATACATTAAAGGAACCTTGGATGCTGCTCTATGTTATGGAGGATTTGAATTTTCGTCGATGATATGTTGATTCCGATTTTGCGGGGATCTTGATAAAAGGAAATCCACTACGGCTATGTGTTTGCAATTGCGAGGAGCCGTGGTCGGTATCTAAACTACGGCGTTGTAGCACCGTCACACGTGTATATGGCGGCTACACAAGCTTGTAAAGAAGCAATCCGGATAAGAAGATTCATGGAAGAACTTGGGCACAAACACAAGAAGATTCTCTGTATTGTGCGAGTGCCTTGCACATTGCAAGGAATCCACTTTTCATTCCGGACAAAACACATAGAAGTACAATATCATTTTGTTCGTGAAGTGGTGGAAGCGGAAGGGTGGATATGCAGAAAATCCACACGAAAGAGAACCTAGCGATGCATTGACAAAAGCAATCAATCGCAAGTTCATTTGGTGCGATCCTTGTATGGCTTGATAGAGACATAGACAGCATGGTGGTGGCAAGATAGAGACTGGTGTGGAGATTGATTGGTTCTCAATCTAATCTCCAAGTGGGAGATTGTTGTAATATTAGTCCCACATCAACTGATGTGGGAATATGTGGAGAGGAAGAGGCTATAAAAGAATGCCTCTTCCTTCTTCTTTAATTATCCCAAATATCTTCTCTCTTGGATATTTCTTTATTTATAGTGGAGTTTTCTCTCTTGCCCATATATTATTTGTATCTTTCTTTTCTCTTAGTTGTTATTATTGTGTTCTTCTTTTCTCTTATTTGCTGATTGTTCTATTCGGTGGGTTCTTCATAACCCGCCAGAATCCTCTGTTGTAGGATACAATGATTAGTTGGATAAGACTAATCGCTATTCACTGCATCTTCAATGTGCTAAAAACTAGTTTTCCAATCATCAACAGAGAAAAGTATTTAACTGTGGAGGTCGTGGACTATGTGGAACATGCACTGTGGAGGTCTGCTTTTAAATGTGTTATTTCCCTAGTATTTGCTTGATTTAGTTTAATTCTTCCGTTATTCCTTGATCTATATTTTTCCTTTTTCTGATGAGTTAGATTTGTTTGTGCAGATTATTGATGGCAAGGATCTATTGAACGAAAGAACAAACCCTGAACTCCGTCACCTAAAGAAGGCATATATATTTCCTTATATCCTCCTTATTGGTAATACTGAAATCTAATTTTATTCACTTGGACTTTGCTCTGAATCTACAGAAACCCGAATCTTGGAGGCTTGCTTGCCAAACTATTGTTGGGAACAAAGAAAATTCTGGGAAGGTATGCCATAGTATTTTCTTTACTCTTCTGGTAGTGCTGTTCTTCATCTTAAAAGTCTCTCTCTGGCCAGTTTCTTCTTTAGAATTTCGTCAAGAATATTCTCTACTATATCTTTAGGGATTCCATTTACCAATTTGATAATGGGGTGTAACTGGACTTGATGGTGGTTGATTCCAAATTGAAACAGTTGATTCCTCCTAATGTTATTACTCTGTGGTTAAGATATGTCAAGAATGAAATGAGATGCAAGCTCAAGTCTATTTGTAACTGGTGCAGGTAGTCATCCAGAGGTGTCCCCAGTTGAAGCAATGATAGTGAAGAAGGAGCTTTGTCATGACTCAGAGAAGATCCACAACAACAAATAATAATAGCATAAGATGATTCCTAGAGATAAGCCTCCTACTGGGTTCCAAAAGCTTAGTAAGCTTAGCTCCAGAAAAAGTGTACTCAAATGCCTGTATAGATAGAAGAACCTGAGAAACTTCATAATAGCTATAAGTTCTTGGTTGGTTTTCTCTCTCTTTTTTTTTTTTTGTGTAAAAAATAAAGATCATTGAGAACATGAGCTCATACAAGAGGTGGTATTTGTCTTTTATATAATTGCAGAAGTAAAGAATTCAACAAAAGCCAGTCAAGAACTCAACTAACAAGACTAACTTGGATAAGACTAACTTGGATAAGGAATCTGCTACACAATTTGCAGATCTTGGAACAAAACAAAATTGAAAAAAATAAAAAAATTGTTTCAAATTTAAAAAATCTTGACAGATGGGAATGAGTTCAATAGGAGGATAGACTTCTTGGACAAGGAATCTATTACACAATTTGTAGACCTTGGAACAAAACAGAATCGACAAAAATCAAAAAATTGTTTCAAATTTAAAACATCTTGACAGATGGGAATGAGTTCAATAGGAGGATTAGACTTCGTATTTATAATAATTAAGAGAATACCAACCTTGCAAGCTTGAATCAAACTAGATCTAACGGCTCTAGTTTTTTTTTTTTTTTTCAGCAACCCAAACTTGCATCACATAGATTTTCACAAAAAAAGGCCAAGATCAATCTACTAGCTTCATCATGAATAATAGAGCCAACACCTCAATCCAATTTATGAAAGCCCTTATGCGAAGGAGTCTAAGATTGTTCACAAAACAAGGCATTAAAAATAGACTAATTAAAGGAATATGAACTCTTCCTTGTCGAGAAAGATATGCAGAAAATTTTTCAAATGCTTTTAACGATTATCTAATCACATGATCCGAGTCAAAGTTCACTATTTCAAAATGAAATCGTTTCTAGGTCTCCATATATATCATAATAAGAAGAAGCTAAAGAAAATCTGTTATTTGTCAACTGAAACAGGATAAACTCTTCTGAACTGAAAGATACTCTTAGCATGGGATTCATTTCTTGGGGAAGAAGAATCTTTGCACGCACAAATTAGGAAAATACAAACTTTTAAATCTTTTTGTGAAAGGAACACAAATTCATGAGCAATTTCCATAAGAAACTAGGATCTGAACACTGGCACCATCGAAGAACATGCTCTTGTAAGCCTGCAAGAGTACTTAGACATTGTAGAAAAACTAGGGTTTCTAGTGAAACTCAGCTCTTACAAAACTGTGTTCCATACTTCCACTTAATGATTGCTTCTCTGTTGTATATGCTATTATGCACGCTCCCATTGGTTCCACGCTTCCACAAATTACTTACCTTATCCACAAACAACCCAACAAGCATGGAAGGATAGCAAATCCAGGTAAATCCAGGTACTTCTTCTGCCGAGCACACACATTTTATATGTAAAGAACGAAATAACCCTCTCTAGAAACAACATTAGTCTTCTCTAAGCTTCTAACTAATACCCAGCTGTTACAGAGAAAGAAAATGGCTGCCCCAGCCTTACAAGCGCATTTCGCCTCATTATCCTTCAAACACCGTGAAACCTCTGCAGCTCAACAACCGAATTATCCAAAACCCATTTCGTTTCCCTCCTTGAAGAAATCAATCTCACTTTCTCGAGCCACAAATCCGTCGGAATCGGCACCTTCGACGTCCTTGCCTGAAAAGCCCGAAATCGAGCTTGAATTCATAGGAGTAAGATTGCACTGCTGATACCAATACTCTCAGTCGTTGCTTTCTAGTTCCTGAAGCTTCAGAAGAAAAAAATCTTCCATTAATTTTCTGTCTCTCTTCTTTTGTTTAAATTTGGGTAGCCAAAACCGGAGCCTGATGGGTCTTATTCAGTTGAGAGAGCTTCGGCGATCAGCGGAGAGAAGTTGCTGAGGAACATTATGCTGGATAACAAGATGGAGCTCTACGCTACTTACGTAAGTAAAATGAAGCACATATACCCGTTTGAGTTTTGACAATAGTGACTAAGAAGTAAGAACACCTCTCTAACTAAGAATGGGTTGTTTGAATTTGCTTATTTCTTCATTGATGACTGCTATCACGTTGAACGTTCATACAAAGGAAGAAAAATCCTCTGTTTTAGGAAAATAGGTTTAATTTTATGAAACTAGTCACCCTATAGACTGCATTTTCAATGTTCTAAAATGTTTTCCAAACATTAACAGGGAAAAGTGATGAACTGTGGAGGTGGTGGAAGCTGCGGAACATGCATTGTGGAGGTCTGATTTTAAATGTTACTTTTCATTTACTTATTGCTTGAAATTAGTTGAGTTCTTTCTTAATGTCAACCATGTGAGAAATTGTTCAATCTTCAGAAAATAGGGAGCTTTTTTGGTATTTGATTCCAGAAAGGCTAAGAGTCAACTCAATTTATACCACTTAAGATATCTATCCTGTAACACAGATAACAGCCACTTGTAGCCAAGTGGGTGTAATACAAAAAAGGCCAGACTTAAATCTTCTTGATGGAGGAAACTAAGTAGGTTCTCCATTAACTAAATGGAAAATGAAAGTTGTCTGGTGAAAGCCATGCATTGTTTAATTTATTTAACTTAATTGCTCAAAAAAATTCTTTCTCTTTTGGGTAGAAATAGCTCAACCTAGTTCTCTGGAACAAAATAGAACTAGCCCTTGATCAATAATTTATCAACCTTAGTCTGACCATGCCTATTTGGTTTCTGAATTATGTTCTATGAGTTCCCCCTTCAAAAGATAAACAGGGCTAACCACACTTTCAAACCCTGGAGCATTCTGTTTTAATGTATTTTCCCAGAACTTCAAAGGGCCTTTCACATTCTAATTTTCCTTGTGCAGGTTATTGATGGCAAGGATCTGTTGAATGAAAGGACAAACACTGAACTCCGTTACTTAAAGAAGGCACATTTCCTTACCTTAACTGCACAACAGAAGTGCAGAGTAGTTCTACATTCTTACACTCTCACTATAACAGATCCTCTACACACTGGAATATCTGGATCTCATCAACAATCAATACTTATTGTCATATCTTTATTTCCTTGTATCTAATTTTAGTTTATTTGGATTTTGTTATTGAATCTACAGAAACCCGAATCTTGGAGGCTTGCTTGTCAAACTATTGTTGGGAACAAAGAGAACTCAGGAAAGGTGTGCTATAATATTTTCTTTACTCTTTTGGTAGTGCCCTAACAATTTTTCTTTATCTCACCTTAGATGCAGTGTTGCACCATTCATGCTTATAGAAGTTTCTGGTCAATTCCTTCTTTACAGTTAGCCTACTGTAGTCTTTTCTTGTTCTTTTGACCTCCAAAAGACCTTTCTTATGAGTTGAATAATTTGGATCCACATGCTTACCATCCTCAACTCTTGTTTTGGGTGGAAGTGTTACTACATAAACGACACACCAATCCAGAAAGGTAAACCAATTTTCAGGACTGTGGAAAGGCAGTCAGAAGAGACACTCTAGAGTTGAAACTGTACAAAGTAAATCTCTCCAACAAACAGAGGACAGAAAGCCTTATAAAAATGAATAAAAAAGATATAACCAAACTAGCTAAGCTCCTTTATCAGCACAAACTGATTACTTTTTATACTTATGAAGAGTTAAATTTTGGAACCTCTTATTTTCTTAACTGTTCTAACTAGTCTATATGTAACGGGTGCAGGTTGTCATCCAGAGGTTGCCCCAGTGGAAGAAATGAAAAGAACATAGAGATTGTTTATCAATGAAGCTGCACAACAAATAATGAGGGCATAAAATGAGTCCAAGAGATGGGCCATCTTCTGGTTTTTAAAGTTTTGAGCTTAGTAGCTCCATAATTAAGATTATCACATACGTGCCTGTGCTGTATATTATGTATTACTGATATCTAAATTCACAATGCCTATTATTCTAAGCCTGGGCATCAAATTCATGAAGAGGTAGGGCTGCCCCAGGTCTAGGGTAGAAATTTATTCCCGTCATGCAATGGCAACTTGGATGGTGGCAATTTCTAGATTTTCTTCTTGCAATTCTTGTCTGTAGTTTACTTTTGCAAGGGGATTCTATGGTTGAAGCAAGCGACCCAACCACAGAATAAGCTTCCATGGGTTCTCCATTTTGAACTGACCCATTTGAATCAACCTGAATCAGAATTGGATCAGCTGATTCGAATCCAATTGTACTATCCAAGTTGGAATCCTCAAACCATGGTTCATTCCCTTCTTATGATTTTATTTGCTTTGGGGGTTGACATGGAGGGTTGAGATATGAAGGTTTGGCATTCAGCAACAATTTCCATGCAAAATTTCCTTAGTCCTTCAGTTTTTTGATTGTGGTTGATGGATGATTTTAACATTCACCACAGTTCGGTAGGCACTAGCCACTAGGCAGTGGCAGATTTGAATGGGTTATCTTACAGAGGCTTTTGCAGTCTCTGACGACAACCTTCAAGTTTCAAGCCAGTTGGAGCGTACAAAATACAGTGAGGGGTAAAAACTGCGCCATGTATTTGTAAACACACCATTAGATTGCATTGTGGACGGTGACACCATAAAAAGAGTTTTCCCAAGTTACAATTAAAAGAAGAGAAGCCACCATAAGACCTTGGGTACAGCCTTTTATGTTGAGTCCCCATTTTTGCCAGGGGAAACCAATTCTAATGTCATTGTGAGCCATGACACACCACACATTGAATCGCAATGGGTTAGAATCCTCGGCAGTGCACTTTGGAGCGGCCGTCCAGCAGCCGTGCTGAATGTGTGGCACCGGTCACCTGAATGATCGTAGCAGAAGCCGGTGCAGACGATGAGAACCAACTCGCCGGATATTCAAGCTCTAACGCCCTACTACACTCATCATGTCCAACCTTAGCTCCTTCACTGAATGCATGATCTCGTTCGGCTATGTAAAAGAATGCTCAATCTCTACAAGAAAGTCAATCATGGATGAGGTTCTGTGTAAGGTCGGTATCAAGAATCTCAACTCTTCACAGATCCATAAGATGGACTGGGAGGTCCCAGAGAACAAAATCAAGATTGCAGTGAAATCTCTATTCCTCGGAGAAAGAATGGATCTCCACTTTGCCTCCAAACATTCCATTTATCATTGGCAAGCATTTGCAGTGTATAATATGTGCTGTCTGTGTCTCCAAACAGTAGTTGAACCCACCTACTCTGCTTTTCCTTTGGTCGGCCATCTCCTTTCGTCTGTTTTTTTACCCATCCCTGTCTTGATCTTTCCTTCTCCATATTTCTCTCCATCTTTCGAACTCAAAAATAAATGGGTTTCTCTAACATTGGGTTTGCTGAGGATAGAAACAGGATCAAAGGGAGGTGTTGCCATCGTGGTCACATTCATCCACTAGAGTCTTCGTCGACAGAGGAAAGTAGAGACGAAGGCCCTAGATAATTTCAATTGAAACAGGCCTCCCCACCCTGCAAATTGAGTCCAGGGTGTGTACCGGTTTGGTTTTAGAACCGGGTTAATTGGGACTGCTATATAGAGAAATAGGTTTAATTAATCAACAGCCACGATCATCCAAATGACACGTGGCGCACATCCGGCACGGCCGCTGGATGGCAGCCCCAAAGTGCGCCAGGGAGTGCTGACATCACAAAATGCATTTTTCTCAAAACATTCAGCTGGGGCTGGGGTTGGGGGACTGAGAAGTTGATTATTAAAGAGATTTTGAATGATAAGAGAAAAAGACTAGTCAAACATCAAGACAAGTAGAGCACCTTAATTCCTTACAACTTGAACCAAAACAATACATTGGATCGTGGTCAGACATTATCTTACAGAAGGGGGAATTGTCTTGTGCTGCTTTGCTCCTCCATAGATTCAGGCACTTCATACAGGCACCCGTCTACTCCTGTACCTATCAAAGAACTGCAGAGAAAACATAATGGAATTTCAGTTTGAATATCGTACAGGATGATGAATATTGAATTAGAATAGGAATGTCAGTCCATCGTCACAATGCATGCTGGGGAAAAAATGCAGAAAAAAAAAAAAAAAAAGAAAAATCTTAGTTAACACAACCCCAGACCCAGAAAAATAAAAGACCAAGGCCATTTTGTAACATTTCATATGTCATTTCTATCCTACCATCTCCACTCATTCAGATCTTGCCACATAAGTTGATGGTCCAGGATTCATTCAAAGGATATTTATTTCACTCAACTCATGCAACGTGAAACTATCACATGCAGCAAGCTAGTTGACCAAACCAATGAAGGCGTGCAATGGGACATCATACAGGAGGTGCAGGGGAGTTATTTCAAGGGGAGAAGAGAGGTTGACACTGGACTAAGCTTAAAGTATAACAGCAGTGTGCCTTTTCCCATAAACATACAAACAGACAGAAGAATAATCAATGAAGCCTCAGCAACAACACCCAACATAGAATTCATTTTGTTAACACTTCCAAATTGTGGCAGCCCCTACCGAAGTCACAAATGGTTGTTGGAATAACCAACCAAGGATTGGTATCTTTTGAAGGAAAACTGCCAACGTAGGCCAGAAACCACTGCAGAACAAACCATGACAGCAACCAAATTAGATATGAACGGGTTACAAAACCAAGCAAAGGATACAAGAAGGGGAGCAGAGACCTGAAGAGTACAATGAACCCATATGCTTCAAACATCATGCCTAATATCGGCCACCCAACAAGGACAAAGAAGAAGCCAGAACCAAATGAAATTGTACCCTGCCCAACGTGAAATAGAATACAATGTAAGCAAAAACAGAGGAAAGATAAATTGAGCAAGAGACAGCAAAGGTATTGCACCTTGTAGTTCTGTCGCTTCATGAAGAACTGCATGGTGGACTTCAGTCCAATAGTTAACATCAACCCTGATAAGAAGAGTATCTGATCAAGTATCAAACACAAATAAACCAAAGTTAAGCAAGCACCACATAAAAAAATAACCAGGATTACAAAACAGGCATCATGAACTTTATAGTGAAAAAATAAAAAGGCAAGTGACTAGCACTTGAAAGACTTACATTACCCATGGCAAGAAAACCCTTGTCGAAAAAGAAGATAATTCCCAGAAGTGAGAAAAATATGCCAAACCCTGTCAATCCTAGTCCAATCTCTGTTTCATTTGAAGAACATGAGAAAATTATTCAGTAAAAAAAATTATTCAGTAAAAAGGAACAAAACATAGATGAACAAAGATTTGGAAAACCACTGCATGTCTAATGCACAGTATATATATGTATACGATATATTTGAAGGTAATAAGGTATTCCTGAAAAATAGAAGGTACACTGTTATGGAAGCACAGATCACAAAACTCTCCACCTTTAATAGTTAGGAGTAGTAGAAGTTGCTTTCTAAATACTTTTTCAGGCTACAAACCATATATGGAAGAACTAACATCTTTCCGACCACATGAATAAAGCAGTCTGCAGTTTTTATACTCACAATTGTTTTTCCATTACTATTTCAAAATGATGAGTAACTTCTTTAATTTAAAAATAACTACCATCATTAATAACATGCTAACATACTTGAAATGGCTCAAATTATCCATCACTAGTACACAAAACACAGGTAGGCTTCACACTAGTTATCAGACTTAAATGATCATATTAGACTTAGCTGATGGTAATCAATGCTTTTCGTGATTATTAGCTCATGGATGAAGTCACAATCTTAATAACTGACTCAATTCTGTCCGATGCAATGGTCGGCCAAATCCACAGAGAATTTGCTAGCTAAAGATGCTGTCAATACATTGGGACTGTTACATAGGGAGATCCACATATAAAAGATTAGAACTTAGTTTATTTCAGTCTGAGAATTTGTTCAGTTGGGGTTGGTGCTCATGTAGGTACAATCCTTTTTAATAGAAGTTTCTATTTTGTACCAACAATGAATATATGAAGAACCAAAGACTTAGTTCAACCCCATCTTCTTCGATTGAAGCACTTCAGATCTCTTTCTCAAACATTAATACCAATCTTCATTCATAGTACTCTAATGAAATTCTCACTTCATGTAGGAATGGTGTCAGGGCTATTAGCCATCCTTTTGTTCACCACCTTCTAAGCCAATTGAGTCTCTTCGTCTTTATAAATTTTATATTTCAGTTGCTATTCAGGCTAAGTAATTATCTACAAGTACAAAAATATCCTTTGCATGGTTTTATTTAACAACAGAATTAGAAGCTGAAGAATGTCACATTAGAAAACACTTCAAAAGCACTGATACTGAAGTTCCTACAAGCTGATACATTTCAAACTACCAACCATGTGACAGAGAAGCATCATATTTTCTTCCATGATTTTCTTTTCAATCCTTTTACATTCTACTATTTTCTACTTTTCTGTGTCTATTCATGAAATAGACATCACATAACAGTAGAAAGTTGATCCATGAAGCAAGATATATGTGGTAACAATTGGAAGTCGATCCATAAAGTAGAGATTACATAACAATAGTAATGTACAACAAACCACATAAAACACAAAGGAACCACAGCAACAACAGGGACTAGGGAGGACAAATAATGGCATAAATAGTCACTCATTTACTTATGCTTTGGACAGTCTTCCTCTCATCTCTAACCCCAATACAAATCACCATCCTCCCACATTGTCACCTCCCTGTTTTTTCAACATGAGCACTGAAACACCTCATTCCTTTCCTAACAATTGAATCTTCACCCATATTATCCAATTAATAACATTTCTTCAAATTGGTGCATCAAAGATTAGTATGCCTTTGCTTCCACTATTGTGCAACGGAAACCAACTCTACCCTCAAGTTTCTCAATTCAGATTCACAGGTTATTTCTTTTAATATTCATCCACATCCGCTCAGCCAATAAGACAAAGACCAACCACACATGAAAACATTCTGGTTGAGTTCTAATCTAATGCCAAGGTGATGCAGGACAACTAAGTTGAACCAGAAATTGAAGTTAAGACAACGATAAAAGTAAAATGATGCAGACCCAGAAGGCAAGTTTTTGAGGAAGAAGAAATCTGATCTACGTAATGAGACAGTGCCAGATTTTTTGGGAGCACGAAGGACATTATGTAAGTCATTATGATAAAACTTTTGCATCTTATTCTATATGCAGCAATTATGTGCCTTCCAAGAAGTCGACTAAATTCATTTGAGGTGTGCCAAAAGATCAAGAAAATTTCCCGGAGGTTTTTTCCTTCCCCCCAATCCCCAGCAAAAGAAAAATAAAAAAATAAAAAAAGTTGGTGTTGGTCGTTTCTTAGTTTCATTACAGCTCTAGATAGGGTACTTAATAGTTAATATGTTAGTCCCCGTTTCATATAATGAAGAAATTTATACTTGTTTGATTGTATGTGCTCCCATGACTTTGGTGAAAATCAATAGCACTCGTCCACATGACGAGAGGGATTCCCTAAACAACCCATCTGAGATGACCATGAATAAAACCCAAAAACTTCAAAACATAAGCTCTACAAGATTTAAACCCACAAAAACATTATTGCAGGATGCATGTTGTCATGTTTACTTTCTCACTCAGTTCAATTACGTAGTTACTTTGTGATCATTAGACATCTGAACAGAAGCAAAAGCGATTGAATGTATGAGGTCAATCAGTGGTCACCATGGAAAATTCAGCATTGAATGGAATTTGAAAGTAGAGACGGCGTCAGCACTTACTTTTCCGGTCGTTCATCTCGAATGAAACCATCTTGTCGACCTGAACACGAAACCTGGAAAAAACCTGTACACTACAAGCCTCCCCTCCTACAGAAGAAATGAAACGGATTAAGTCGATTATTTTTTGAAATGTATTAAGTAATACAGTTCATATTGTCTAGGTTTTAAGAAACGATACAAAAGGGTAAACGTTTTTCTTTAGCTAATACAATACAATATACAATTCTAGGGTTCCAATAGCAAAAACATGAAGTTTAGAGAAGATGTTGGAATCTGAAAAGCAATACTCGATCAGGAAGCGTCAATTAGTCAGAAGAATCTGCAATGCCGACAAGAAACAATTTGCAATAGAACCAATCAACTAAACAGAAGTAAACTACGAAGAACTCAAAACACCCTCGCATTATTTCAATGAGAGAGAGAAAGATGGAGACTACAGGGAAAAGAGTATCTGTTACCTGTCAATGATTCAGATCCGAATCGGGTAACTCGGTGGATCGATACAGACAAATGGCAGCAAAAGATGCGAGGATGTCGAAACTCAATAATTTGATTGATTCAGTTATATTTCGGTTTTTCCGTTCGATAAAACTCAATAAGTTTCATATTCTTCAAATTTTGGATCAGGTTTATATCCCAACAAAAAAATATTTGGATCAGATTGGTTTGGTTTTATTTGATTATTATATTTTCTCCTCATCAGTCATGAGTCATCATTATGTTAGGCAAATAACTATAATACTTCAACTAAAGTAAGAACTAATGAAATTACTTTAAACTCATACAATTAAAAATAATATTTAGATTAAAGGGTATTTAAGTCATTTTAACACAACGATTAAATGGTCTCCAGTGTTCTCAACGTCCTCACTTCAGCCTCAGCACCAAGCACTTACATGGGACCAATTATCGACCCGACCCACTCGATTGGGTGGCGGAGATGAAAGACAAATAAGTGTTTGGGATACCATGCATATTGCATAGTCGAGGAGAATGGATTGTGGAAGACGAAGATGGAGGAAATCACATGCTTCGCTACTTTGAACATGTTACACTATTTTGCATCTCAACTTCCAACATGTTTGCAGCACCAACAAGGTTCTTTAGCGTTACTCCAAAATCTGACTTGTAACCCAACTGATTCGCTCAAAGATTAAACCTAGTTCTTGGTTCTTAGAAAAAAGAGAAAGTGAGTGTGGGCCACCTCTGGGGATGGAAAGTCACCTCTAATGATTAAGTCAAATTCTGACAAACACAGATCCTCATAGAGAAAGGCAAATGCTTCTAGAAGACGAAGAAATAATGTCTTATTGGGTAGTTGTTAGAAAGTAATGAACCATAGTTAATGTTCTTTTTTTAATCTTACCTCCTTGTGTAGAGTTGTTCATGTATGTATATATCATGCTCGTATACCTCTGAGGTATTGAAAATATATCGTAGCCATTGGATTCCGAGATTCTAGAAGTAGGGTGGCGATGGCTTGAGAAGCATAGCTTGATCAACAAGCCAAACTCCAATCTTCCCCAAGAAGCTTCAATACATCTGTAATCCAACTAAATATGGTGATCAGATAGTCTCTAATATAGATGTGACAACAAGTCCAATCTTCAGCAGACAAATCTTCAGCAGACAAAACGATAGGGTGCAATACTTGAGTAAGTCGTATGCGAATGAAAAGCTTCATGGCTATCAATGAGCATTTAATGAATCTCAATGCATTCAATGTAAAAATTAATGCATCAATTGACGTTGGAGAAATACGCAAAGAGTTCACTGGCAACGTTACTTTATCTAAGAAGTAGCTTGTCGGGTGCTCGTTGAGAGGTCAGCCGAGAAGCCTCTAGTGACAGTTGGCTATCACCAGGAGGCACTCTTCCCATAAGCTTTTCTGCTGAAAAGTGCTTCCATGAAAAGTGTCTTATATAGTTAACGAACCTGGATTTAATAAACCAGGAGCGAACCAAGGTATTGGTTTGGTTAGTTCTCTTGGCCCTGGATGTTCAAGCCAGACATTCATAACATTTGGATATGCCGATACGCTTAAAAGCATTGAATGGTGGGTGAGGGGTGGGGAGTGGGGACAAGCTACGTGTGATAGATGAAAATCTTATCTCCTGCAAGTCTGCAACTAATCGGAATCGGATTGACCCGATACGTCGGTTGGTTTGTAAGATGGAGATGGCAATTATACTTTGTGGTCCCATTAAAATCCTAGATCAAATCATACATATGTAACAAAATGACTTGTTGAACAAGAAAGATTAATCCAGTGTGACACGTCAGTTTAAAACTCCAGCCCGATTTGAAGATTTTATCATTAGGGCGTAGCAAGTGGCTAGCTGCTCGTTGATACTGTCCAATGAAAAAGCAGAATAGAGAATATAAGTATATTTATTTATATCAATGGGTACATAATTATTTATCCCAAAATATGTAAATTATGCTTTTTGCCTGCTTATGACGTAAACCATCTTTCATCATGCTTCACATCAGCAGTGCTGCAGCTACGCTATGGCATTGTTCATCTCCTATTTTATCCGCGTTACGAGTTTTTATATATCCATACATACTCAATGAACAGCTTAATTAGGGAGAGAGAGAGTGTCTGAGAGTGTGGCGGGTGTGAGTGATTCCAGTACTGTTCATCATGAAGCGGTTCACAAAGATGACAACCGGAGGCCGGTGCCGCCAGCTCAGATATCATATCATGACCAGACAGCCCGGAAAAGTGCACCCAAGAGAGGAGATGTCAAGAAGAACATGGTCGCTGTTATTGGAAAATTTGTAACTTCCTCCTGTTCCCATCCCACCCATCCTATGTAGCCTGCATGTATAACCTTTCTTCTTCTTCTTCTTCTTCTTCTTCTTCTTCTCCCTCTCTCTGTGTCTCTTTCTGTGTATGTATATGATAAATGATATGGGTCTCACCGTTTGGTTCAACTATAAATATATACTTTTCCAAGTTAGTTTTCTAGTGATTACTTGTTTGAAGATACATGGATCGAAGTTCTATTTTCTGCAGTCTTTGAAACCCAAGGTAGAATCATCAGACCAACACTTGATATGTCATCCTTGCTCGAGTACTGAAGGATGACTGACATGTCCATTAGCCACAAATAATTTGAACCCAATACCATAACTTGGTAGCTCATGGTTCCCCAATTTTGTGGGAGTGGTTCTAAGATTCTTTATTGCACCCCCAAAAAAAAAATCTTTAGATTTCTTGCATACGTTCAAAGGACAATGATTCATCCAATCGTTTCTACAAAAGCAAGAGAGATTTAGGTTTGATAATGCAACAAACATGAAGATTACAATTGGCCAAGAGAACCTCTGTTGCATACTTGCATAATTGTTTAGGGCGGCTACTCCACCATCCCTTCTCTCACCAGCTCTTCTAACCCTTTTCGTAGTCTCCCCGCAGCAGCTCTACAGTCGGTTTCCATAAGCCCTCCAAAGGATATTCGGATATAGCCTGGGCCTCCACTTGCACTTCCAGGAATTACAACCACCCCATGCTTCTGTGCCAGCCACTGTACAACTTTAAAGTCATCACAACATTTCTCTGGAAGTTTAGCCCAAAGGTAGATTGCACCTTCCCCACCCTTTACTGCATCCACTCCAAGGGGTGTCAGTGCTTCCAAGATGAGTTCTCTGTTCTTAATGAGGTCCTTCACTTGATCTTTCACCCAGTCAGGTCCAACTTCTAGGGAGTGCAGGGCAAGCTTTTGTGAGATTATAGTTGCACAGATGGGGATGGTGTCTTGAACCTTGAGGAGCAGAGATTCAATACCTTCCACTTCTGATGGATACGCTATCTGCACACGTGTACAACAATATAATAAGAAAGCAGCCCAGCCAACCAAGTTTTTTATGTCTGTCTAATCTATCATCTGAAACAGCAATGATCAATTTACAAAATAATCAAAAGGTGAGAACCATGAAACAGAAAAGGCACAACAGTTTGAATAACAATTCATTAGCAGAAGATAATGTACAGTCAAGGATATAAAGATAACACAGATATCTGAATCCTAATGGTCAAAGAACATTCCAGCCAATGAATTTAGCAAATGCCTCATGGACGGTAGCTCAGTAATCAACTGCATAATACCAGTCCTTTAAATGAAGATAGAAGGTCTAAAAGATCTCCAGAGCCCAAACACTACCTTAGCAAAATTCTCTCTATCGAAAATAAAGCTCAAATTCACTCGTATAATAATATTTCTATTTTAAATCATACATAAGCCATTAAGAAGCTAGAGTCCTACTTACATATCCAACACGCCACCCCATCATGCCATAAGCTTTTGAGAAGGAAAACACATTGACTATGTGATTACCTTCCACACAAGAATGCTTCAACCCATCGTACATAAAATACCTGCTGACATAGTCATTAGAATTGCAAAGACTGGCTAACTAAAAAGAAAGCATTGCAGAATAAATATTGAAGTTGCAAAGAATCTCAGACTTTTAAGCAAGTTGATTAAGGTGTTAATACTTCAACACTTCTAATTATTGGTGTTGAGCCATAGGTCAGTCAATTCCATTTCAGCATAGCAACTTAGGAGAGACCAACAGATAATGCAAAAATAAATTAAATATGTTACATGTCACTATTTGCAGAATAGAAGGAAATCCCTTCTAGGTTCTTGACCCAAACTTCAATTAACACATCCGTGAAAGAGCTCATTTTCTGATGAGGACCTACAATTCAATCACGCCATCCTTCAAATATGGGAAATTACTATGTATAACAAAATGAAATGAATATTTACATTGGATTTGGCTGACAGAATCAATGATCTACATACAGATATCACAGTCAGTAAATTTATGTTTTGAAGTATTGATTTCAACCTGTAGTATCTCTTAGTTTTATGAAGAACAAAACTTAACATCCATGGAACTAAAGAAATTACAAGTTTCATTGAAGCAAGCGAGATTTCAGACTAGGATACAGAAGAAAGATGTCATCTCGTATAATTTTGTTTAGAAGGCCAAATTTCAGTAAGAAGAAACCATGCTGTTCTAATCAAAACACCTCCAAGGCAAGAAATTAAGAAGTATACCATTGCATACCACATCACCAAAAGCATTAAGAATCAACTCAAAAGTCAATTGAAAATGACTAGTGGAAAAGAAAACAATTCCTTAAATGCAAGTATTTCTTACTCATATGTATTATCTACAATGAGCCAAGAGCCAGCACTTTCACAAATATCTGAAATTCTCTATTAACAAACAAAATGCAAATAAAACATGAGTTAGAACTAAAAAAAAAATTTAAAAATATACAGGCCAGAAAGTTGTACTTTTTACTCCTCAGAGATAGAGAGACACCTTGAGAAGAGGCTCAGGAATGTAGGTCCCAGATGGATTGCCCGGATTTACGACTGTAACAACCTTTGGCACTGGTTTGGTTTCTGATAGAATCTTCTCTAACCAGTCTGTAGAAACCACAATGCATTTAATATGAAAGGACCATAAAACCCCAATGCGAGTGGGATATACTCATATGCTCATATATATGTTTCAGGATATAATAATGTCACATGCACATAGACAAAAATGTGTAAATATATCCAACTGAAAGGATTCTTGCTGGCTCGAAAGCTTACACTAGGCAGCTTAGTTTCAGGACCAAAAAATTGATCATGTCTACCAAGCTCCAGCAAATAACCCCCAACCACCACCACCCCCCACCCCAACCCCCCTCCCCCCCAAAAAAAAATAAAAAGGAGAGAGAAGGAAAGAAAGAAAAAAGAAGGGATTTCTAACTTGAATGGGTGCGGTGCAAAGGGAAGTGTCAATCAATGGACATAAAACTGACAACCAAACAGGGCCAGTGAAGCTTTTCTTAACCAATCAGACAACCCACTGTTGCATATGAAAATCTCTGTTGACCAAATCATTACTCTCCAAGTGAACAAGTCAGCCTTCAACTGATCCCAGCCACGACTTATGATTGCAAAGCGAAAGAACATGACACTGAAGGGAAAAAGATTCTCATGCAAGCTCCAAATATAGTCTACACAAGATGACCAGAATTCATCTAATTATGCTGCTTCAAATTTGGAAATTCCCAAGGAGACCCATCAAGTGATTGGTCCTGATATAATGTACATGACAGATTGGTCCAGAATTTGTGCCTATGGACTGACATTTAATGATCTACAGAAAATAAAATTTATATCAAATGGTAACGACATTACTATTGGAAAAGCCTCTGTTTTAAAACAAGGGTAAGACTGCATAAGCTAGCCCCTTCAGACTTGCTGTGGCAGGAGCTTCATGCACTGGCATGCTCTTTTTACTAAGGAATTTCTTAACCTGACATAATTGTACAGTATATTCAAAAGGGGAACTCAACAGAATTACCGTATCAAACTGATGTACATGATACAGAATATGTTGCTGTCCATTTTATATGGAAAAGTAGCAGGGAATAGCGAGGAGGAGCAGATTACACATCTGCATGCTTACCAAGATCATAAGTAAACCCCAAAACAGAATTCAAGTCAGCAGTAGGATCAAAGTCAACCTAATTCTGAGTCTCTGACTAAGGTTAACAAACCAATAGAACATAGAAATTCCAAGAGACTGCAGAATTGTAGCAGTTCAATCGAAGCCACAAGGCAAAGAACCACCGGAATTTTAAATTAAACTGATTTGCAAAACCTATCTTTAAGATAAGAGGTTATGATCCCCTTAAAATTCAGGTCGAGCATCACTGAGGCAGCACTTGAACACCTCCAAAGATCTGCTCGATCTGAATGTCAGATTCCTTTTAAGGAGAGTCTCATTTCTGCTAGGAAGGGAAAAAGCACAGGTGTACAACATTGGTTTCTCTGATATAAATAAAAAACTTATCAAACTACTACAAATACAGTTGAGTATTTAACTCAAACCAGAGATTCATTCGCAGGATACAAATAAGACTTGACAAAAAAGGTAAAACACCAACTCTCTTGCAAGAAAACAGAGTACAATCAAGGAGTAAGTAACCAATGGCTCCCACTAATCCCAAGGACTTCCAACCTTCACTGAACAGCAGCACCATTGAAGGAGACAGAATTCTATATTCATCAAATTGTGGGGGAGACTTGTAAAAAGTTGTGCAGAGGCATTGAAAGCCAACAGAGGACTTTCCAATGTGGGGGAGTCCTTTTACAAGTTGAACTATAAATTAAGTTCTAATAGAATAACTTAAAAAGGGCAACTAAATAACCAACCAACAACTACCCCACAGTTTGGTTGGTGGACCCATTAACTAAAACAGACTACCAAGGCCTGTTTGAAAAAGAATATGAAAATGCCTCGTTAGGCTTATTTGCTTCCAATGCTCCTAAGGCCTTTTTGCCTCTTACAGGAGTATGTTTTAAAGCCTTCAGCATTAAAAAAACTCCATAAGCGTCTTTCAGACTGTAACGGAAGGACAAGAAAGATGAGTGAGTTTCATTTAGATCTTTACAGATGCATCCAATCTTAGGGCAGACAATGGATGAACATCATGTTGAAAATCAACATGTCTTTGCTACTAATATAAGCCCTGCATTAAGTAAGGAACAGCAGATAAAGCATCTCACCAGCATCTGGATAAAGTGTCTTTGGATTACCAGGGCCCACCAGAATGTTGGTGACGCCAGTCATCTGAAAGGCCATGTAGGCATTGAAGTAGTATGGTGCAAACATCACAACAGAATCCCCAGCATCACATAGTGTAAGGACAAGATTGACAAATGCCTGTGAAGAAGAGAAATAAGAATTTGGTAAAACTTGACAAGAATATACATTTTTTTAGTCACATTAAACAAAAATAATAATCCTTTCTTCATAAATAGAGGGAACTGATGAAACATAATGGCATTTTTATAATTGATAAATATGGAATGATAAGCATTATGAATACACTTTCAACACTATCTAGCAAGAAATCAACTTTAACATGTGAAGAAAAAAATATCTTGATCCATAAATTTGTTCTCTGAATTAAAGAAAAAAAATGCAATCCGTGAAAATATGAACTTCGAAACAGATATGCAAGAAGACAGAGTTTCAGGTGGCCTTAGTGCAGAAGTAATAATATTAGGAAAGAAGGTAGTTTGGTTAATGAAACAGAAAGTGTTCAAGAAACTACTTCTTCCTTATCAGAATGCATGGCTGTATTAAAGCAATTTAAAACAGAACATGAATAGCAATGAGCAGAATCCAGATCATCTGAAACTTCAACTAAAAGTAGCAAAGTTAAATACATTCAATAACATAGCCTTTTTCTTCTTATGACTCTGTCGGAGAAACAACCCAATAATTGACCATCCCAGAGACCTCCTCTTTATACCAAACCCACCATTATCCTATCTATGACCCCAACCAAAAGTTTCCTGGTTCAAGAAGAGAGTTTGTCCAAGGAACCACACTGCTACACCTGGTGCACACATGAATCCACTTTCCCCCTAGCGACTTCTCCTAAGGATAACTCCCTTATATATATGTTCTATTTCAGATTTTACCAAATTCCAACTTTATCTTAATACTTATCCAGAAAAGAAATCTTTTCCTTCTGCTCTGTTTAGCCCCTTTTTACCAACACTATTTCTTAAGTGTTGTTTAACAATTTCCATATGACTGGATTCTTGAAGAACCAACCCTACTCTTTGTAAGGAGTTGCAAGCATAACGGTACATATTAGCAAAATCAATTGAAGTTGTAAACATTAAAGAATAATTTAATAAATGCTGCACAAAAATCAGAGTCAGTTGAAGAGGAAAAATTAACCAGAAAATTATGATAGAAAAAAATGTCTTGGATACCTGGTTTGCACCTGCAGTAACCATGACCGAGGATTTGTGCAATTTATTCTCTTGACGCAACTGCAACATCAGTGAGAGAGGAAGATAAAGACGAACATGAGACATGAGAGAAAACAAAGCTAGAGATTGTGTTTGGAATGACACGTGATCCTATGATGAGATTATTGACAAAAGACAAAGGCATGAATCTCATAATATAATCACATGCAGGTACAGAGGAATCTAAAGGTTAGGGTTAGAGATTCGGGAGACAAGGGTTGGAGACTGGTGGAGGCAAACAACCCACGTTCTAACCAACCAATAACTCACAAGAGTTATAAAAACATGGCTGGAAAAAAATGTAGATCCAAAGTTTGATATGGTGGTTTTAAAACTCTCAAGACATTGTAATCTGTAAGAAAAGTTACTACTGAAATAGAATATTAACATGAGTAACCATTAGTAGTCTACAAAACCCAACACAATTCTTGGTAGATCTTGTCATATTTCTCACTCAATAAACTTTTTGGGTTCCAGCTCCAATACTTGGACCTGTGAAATGTAGATATCCCATAAGAAAAGAAAATCAGAATAAAAATACCTTTTTGACCAATGCCTCCCTGAGCTCCGGAAGGCCCTCATCAGCACCATAACGACTGCTTGAAGGCTCCAAAACAAGTTTTTCAACCTTTTCCAAAGCCTGCTTTGGCGGTTTCCAATAAACTACACCCTACATAATGATACAATATTGTAAAATAGGTCCAAGAAACTGTATGATCAACATATTTTTTTGGTAGAAACCCTATGATCAACATCATTGCAATATAAAGTAACAATCAGGCATCTAACTAATAATAACACAAACAAACCTGTCAAACAGTTCAGGTAAGACATCCTTAAACGTATGTTGCACGACACTTTCTGAGTTTGGTAAAGTTTCTAATTTTGTTGTGTTAGAAGTCCAAACTACATAAATGCTGATAGCAAGATAAACACCATTATAGTATCCAATATGGCGTTGGCAAGTATGTAGGGTTTACAATTCTTTACTAACAAATTTCAAGCCTTAGATCTCCCAGAGTGTACAATGAAAATTTCGAACTAGTATGGCAAAAATTACTTTTGAAGATGTGAATCAGACTTGTTGCCAATCCAAAAATGGTCCATCATTTAGTGTAATGGAATGATGAGCACAAGGCAAACATATAGCTTTCATATCTGTTTCAAGTCTAATTGTCTAAACCTAACATTTGGAGATATTGATCAAGGTTGTCATCTAACGTTAAAAAAAGTTAGTAAGAACAGGTCCCACTTCGGAAAGATACTTTGAGTGGGTTTGTAGTCGGCTGTGATGCTCAACGGTTTTTGTGCAACCCCTGAAGTGGCAGACCCAAGATTCGGTCCCCTTCATTCTTCCAGCCCAAGGTTTTATCCATGCACCAACCAAATGCTCAAACATGGCTTCCTAAGTTCCCCTTTTTATCAAAGATGAGTTACTTATGCTTCCATACATTCCATTAGATTTGACATTTTCGTGCTAACCTTAACTAGTTCCGTCGTGCATCAGTTTATTAATGGAACTCCATAAGACACTAAAGCATCAACAGGAAAATATTAAAATCTGATACCAGCAATGTAGCAGTGACTACGATTCTCTAGCATCAGTGATTCATAAAAGAACAGGAGGGTTGACTATTCAAATTGAGCTTTTGTCCCCATCCAACGGTTTTGTCTGTGACTATACTCTATGCACGGCATCAAAGAACCTTCTGCCATTAGTAAATGAATGAAAATAAAAGTTCAAAGAAAACTAATGAGCTTGGGCTGCAAATGCTCCCACTCAGTTATTAAGACTTCAGTAAGAGTAGTTCTGAACCGTTTAATTATTAACCATATATTTATTTTCTTTCCCTTTCTTTTCTGGACCATTTGTTTAAACCACATTTTCTCATTTTCTTTTCCCTCGTCCAGTGGCATAAACCAAACTACCACCCTGTCACTAAAACAATTATTACAAGATATGAATCGAAGAAAACAAACCTGAGCCAAGGACATCGCATCTTTGACACCCCTAAGTAATTTTTGTATCTGCAGATCAAAATTTATCATTATTAATATCAAAAAACACAAGATAAGAAATGAACCAACAAACCCGATTTAAAATTTGTTATGGATAATCCAGATTCTATAATTTGATACTCAAATAGAAAAGGATAAGGATAGAACTTGTTATAACTCTTAGTTGAACTTGAACCTATCAAATAGAAAAGGCTCTACCCTTTCTTAGATTATCGAGTTTATAAGGACCAAAACAAAATCTACAAAATCACAAGTTTCCAATGCGCAGCAAACCCCTAATCAATTAATACCTGAACCATAACAGGCTCATCCGTCTCCAGAGATCTTGTTGCGAGCTTCAGCTTCGCGACCGTGCCCATCCTAATCCTCACCTCTTCTGGTGTCGACTGCTCCTACCAAACAATCTTTTACTTTTACCACAAGTGGACTCCCAATGAAAGGTTTAAGTAAGATGTTGCTTGGACTGCGTGACCAACCTAAAAGGAAACTCGCTTGTCAGAGTTACACACGTGTCGGGGTATCCATCAAAGAGACAAACTCCATCACGCTCTCTCAAGGTCAGGTCCGCAATTTCCTCTCACTTGCTTGTCTCACTTGAATTCTCATCTTTCAGTCGCTCGTAATTGACTCCAGTGGAAAGAAACGATAAAATCACAAATCAGAGAAACGGTAAAATAGTTGAACTAAATTGAAACATGAATGAACCTAGAAATCTACGAAGAAGCTCGCTGAAGATTCTATAATAAACCGTTCATGCACTATGGTCTGTAAATGCAGAGTTGCAATTCGATCTCCAAAAAGAGGCATCGGTGAGGGAAGATTTAAGAAATTTACAGAGAAAAACCAGATTGATTGAAGTTAGGAGAGTAAGTCAAACCAGTGGTCAAGACTCCAAGAATCGAAAAATGGGATTGCCGGAGGACCGCATGCAAGGTAGCGGGAAATTGCGGAGATTCTGTAAAAGCTCACGGGAGATTCTTCCACAGAGTCGAGCCTCACCGAACTTTCTTCTTTTAGTAGGGCCCACCGGCCCAGCGACATCGACCCGGCTTATCCGAGTCCGGATCGTCTTCCCCACGTTCACGCGACAGCTGTTTAGTGTTAATCAATAATTTGAAGGAGCCCCACAGGATTTGGGTGTATTGAATTTATTTTAAATAAACATTTTATTATTTTTATTAATAGGTCCCACATAATTTATGGTTATAACGTGTTTGTGTTCTTCAACACTCAATCATAAGAGATGATCTACACTCGCTTATCCATAACTATTATCGATGACAAATACAAGTAAAGAGAGTGTATTCTTTTTAATGAATTTTCAAAAGTTTGCTTTATTTAGTTCAGTAAGATAAGAGAATTAGCATAAATTTTTCTTAAACTAAGGAACATGTTTATTGATATGTCAACAACCAAAGAAGGAGGAGGACGTGTGTTGTGGTAATGGGAAAGCCACGCTAGAGGGACAGTCCAAGGACACTATGGTAGAAGAGGAGAATACTCTAGAAGCACCACGCTGTTCGGAGAGAGTAATACAAGCACCAGAGTATTTGAAAGAATATATCAAATGAGCAGCAACGTGCCAAGTGTCATGATTTGAAGGGAACACTTGTGATGATTTAATAAATTTCCATTCTTAGATGTAAAACAATTTGTGTATGAGTTATATAAATTACAAGAAGGCAACCCTAATGAGACAACAAGTATTAATTCCTCATTATTCATAAGCTTCTTTCTCTATTTATCTTCTATCTTCTTTCAGATTTCTCAGGATAACTACAGCAACGTGGATGTGTGATGTGGGATTCAAGTGGCCACTTCATCAAGGCAAAGGCAATTGTTTGTTGTCAAAATAGAGTTGTTCAATTGGTAAGATCAACAACTCTTAGTGTAGAAAATATGGATTTGACTCTTGATGGCCAAGTAGTGGTCTTGTGGAAGAAACTAAGGAGTAAAGACTTAAAATTAAAGGATGTAAATTCATTTTGAATTTGACATTTTCCATGACTTCATTTTTATTTTTTTTTATTAATCGAAAAGATGAATAAATTAGATTTCTGTTTTATTTTTTATTTTTTACCTCTTTTCTAAAAAATCAGTAAAAAAAAAAGGAAAAATTACTTGATTAGCTAGTTTTTTAAGTTTTCATTTACAAAAGTAACCAGTCAAAGTTTCATTTAACAAAACTAGCTAAAATTGAATTTGGGTTTACAAAACTAGCGAAAATAGTGATTTTTATCCATTTGGACATTTTTACCTATAAAATTAATCAATACCAATATGGGGTGAAAATATCCAAAGAGAATGAAAAATTAGTAATTTTCTTCTTTTTAACAAAAAAATGATTTTTCCTTTTTAATGTTGTTAGTTTTAGGGGTTAAAAATGTCAAAGGATTGAAAAATTACTATTTTGGCTATTTTTATAAACTCAAACTTAGTCTTAACTAATCTTGTTAAGTGAAACGTTAAGTGGTTATTTTTGTAAATAAAAACCTAAAAGTGACTAATCATGTAATTTTTCCAAAAAATATTTCGGATAAATGTATGAAAACGTTCGGTAATCAATAGGTAAAATATATTTTTTATTAATAATACGTTTGGTATATATTTCTATTAAAAAAAAAAATTTGTCAACATAAATAAAGAAGGAAGATAATGAGGATTTTATAAAATAAAAAAATTTTAAAATTTTGTTTTTTTAACCTCACTCGTAATTATCACAGTCACATATATTTTAAGAATCACCACAAGAGAAAAATGAAAGCTATTTTCATCGAAAAACTAAAAACAGGTTGAGACCCAATTTTGACTTTTGAATTTTTAAAACCTTTTTTAAAATAAGCCATATAAATCATATCAAACATGACTATTTCTATTTACTTGGGGAAAAATCAAAAGTGAAAATCACGCCAAACTCTACCTTAAACTCTTTTGATTTTTTTGTTGTTTTCAAATCAAATTAATCAATCATGACTATTGAAGCTTCACAGGCATAGAGGAGAGCCATAAAAATGTGTAAGGATGAAATTTCAAATCTATAACTTTCAAAACTTATTATCCCTACGAGGCTGCCACCACTATACTATAAGAACGGACGGTCACAAACTCTTTTCATCACATGAGTTCCAAATATCTATAGAATAGGACAATGGTGGTGGGAGCCACAATGGGTGTAGATCTTTTATTTTTCAAATGCGTTGTTGAAGATTTGTTGTACACCTTTATAGTAGAGGAAATGCTCATTATAGTTTTTTTTTTTTTTGTCAATAATGCTCATTATAGTTGAGTGTAGAATATTACTGAGAATTGATTTTGATTTCAAAATGAAACAAGCATCATTATATCAATGTATGACATGAAAAATTATTTTGATTTGTTATAATTAAAGTTCAATGTGGTTGACACGCAACGCAAAAGTCTTCAATGGTGCTAGCCTACTGCCTAAGGAGGTCATTGCCAAAGCAACCCGAATGGCGGATGAATTTTTGAAAAGTAACAAGAGGGTGGAAGTTGTCAGAAGTATGGAACAACATGGGGCAACACTTCCCCAATGGACTCCCCCACCACTTGGCTTTTCTAAAATAAACACAGATGCAGCCTTCAGCAAATCTTCAGGTAAAGCTGGTATTAGTTTTATCATTAGAAATGATGGTGGTCAACATTTACTTGCCAAATCGATTCCCTCCTCTTTTATTGACATTCTTGATGGAGAAGCACTAGCGATGCATGAAGCACTTAAAGAAGCAAAAGATAGGGGATTTCTTAATGTGGCAGTTGAAGCCGATAGCGAGGAACTGATTTCACTATTGAGAGATACTACCAAGACTGGTCCTCTATCTACACAACCACTGATTTCTGATGTTCTCTTTTTGGCATCTCATTTTGTGAGTTGTAGTTTTACTTATATTCCTAAGATGACCAATGGTGGGCCGATAAACTAGCAAATGTGGCTTTGTCGATTCCGAGCTCGACATCATGGCCTAATACCACTTCGTGGCTGGATGACTCTGTGAACATCCCCACGTGTTTGTCTCGGTTCCTTAAATGAAAGAGTTTCATACCAAAATATATATGAATCTTGGCGATCTTCTCTATCTAATGAATGGAAAGTCCAATTTATGTATCGGATTTCACTCGCCCCATGGTTGGGAATTAATGATTGGCTCTGTCTTACTTTAAATGAAAATACAAGCCAAATATCATAATTTCAATATATGATCCACAAAAAACCAAAGTGAAAAATAACATACCGTAACAGTCCTTATGGATAAAGCTAGGTACTTTATGATCCGCCATACCTAATTCTATTGATTTTTAGTTCCATGAGGTCCAAAGTCAAGATATGCATGAGTGCATCCATCTTTACAAGTAAGGACGCTCCAAAGTTAGTTTTCCATTTCCCCCCTTTCCGTTTGTTTGATGAAGTACGCTCCAATTCAGTGTTGACAATAAGTCACATTAGAGGGGAGGCTTTTTATACTTTAGATTAATTACTAATATGATATTATCTTTATAAAATTACTGCTGTCCACATTTCTAAATGGGTTAATAGATTGTTACGGTATTTAATGTCTGTTTTATCATTCTAGAATTAAAAAAAATCAAAAGATAATAGTATCTTCATTAAAAAATAATAATAATAATAATAAAATACCAATTTTCCCCTTTAGTATTGTCATTTTGAATTCTAAAAAGTCGAACTTCCCCTCACTATAGCTCAATACCATAGCATAATTACTAAAGGGACCTTGATTTTTATGGTGGAGCAGAGGAAGACATATTTTTTTCTTTTTCTTGATAGAGATAATAGAAAAAAGCTTTTTTTATTTATTTATTTATTAAGAGAAGAAGGTGGTTTAACACTTTAGGTTTAGAGTTATTTTTTTCTCCCAGTTACTAAAGATATTAATATAATTTAATACAAAGTTTAAATAATTAATATAAAACATCATGGTTATTGTATGATTTTTTTAATAAATCAAAGATGCCACATGGTCGACTAATGGATCTTAATGCCAGTGTGCTTCAGTAATTACAATAAAAGTTTGAAGTTTCATTAGTAATTTCAAAAAAATATATAATGTAGTAGTCATACTATATTATAGGTGACAACATTAATTATCTATTTATCCATGTACAAAAGTATCCTCACAAGGACATAGTAACCTCGATTATATTTTTCTTCTTTTTTGGTAAAAAAAAAAACATTTATTGTTTGAAGTGTGCTTCCTGTGCATTGGCTGGTATTCATCCGATGAACCATTCCCACCAATCATGAGAGTAAATGGTCATTCCTTATTTAACACCAAAAAATTATGGTGACTTGAGCATTCTTGATATGCATTTGATAAAAGCACGAAAAATATAATCAGACAGGCGGTTTTTACTTGTTAGGGTAGAAATTCATATTATTTTCACATTTTTTTACCACACATTATAAGGAGACATTTTTGAAAAGTTCAAGTTAGAACTTCTACTTTAACAAATAGATAGGAACCTTACTTGACAAAATTGGGGTAAAAAGTGAAGTTAAAAATGTTAAGGATTTTGGACATGCTTATAGCATATTGGCTGATGTCTCCTATATAAAAACAATAACACAAACTTATATTTTATGTTCAAGCCTATGTCCTTTAACACCTTATTCTTTTTCCTCTCCCATCCCAAATTTTAAATGATATGATATACTTGTAACGTTTAATAAATGGGTGTGAAATGTTATTTGACAAGCAGGCAACCACTTATCTGTTACCATTCATGGCTAAAGGAAAAAATTAATTCACTTGTTGTAACTTCTCATTTCATCTAAAATTCATCAAAACATAGTTTGACTAGTTACACAACCTTTGTCGAAAAATATTTGTCCATATGAGTAGAGATGTAATCGGATCAAATTCCGCTTGAATATAGTAATATTCAGATACGAATCTAACTATTAAACGTTTTATCTTAATTCGAATCTGGTATCTATCGAATAATATGTATAGTAATAACCGATTTCGGCCAATGCAGAGCTGTTCTAGGTTTGACTATGCTAAGGCATATTAATATTCCTATCCCTAGGCTTAATAAACCCCCTTTGTACAAAAAATAAAGGTCGTAGGTTCGACTATGATGAGGCATATTAATATTCCTATCGTACAAAAAAAAAAAAAACCGTTTTCGAATTTGTTTAGGCTCTTTTTGGTATCAATTCTCATTATCTATTATGCCTATTTAAAATAAATAAGCACAAGAATTCATTATTGGTCAAGAATGAAAAATGGTTTGGTGAATTTTATTGAAAATAAATTATGAAATGGAAAATAAGTTTGGTGTCAAGATAAAAAATTATTAAAAATGATAGTAAACAAGTGAGAAAAGAAGGAAAAAGTATGGTTGTTATAAAAGAATGTGTATTGACCATTTTACCCTCATCTTACTTATAGAACTTTAAGTAAACTTACACAAATGAAGATAATGAAATTCTCATCATAATCCATAATGGACAAAAAGTTCATTATGGATTTTGGAGGTTTTTCTATTATTTTAAATAAAAATAAAATTCAGGATAGATGCCAAACAATTTAAAATAATGAAAATTTCTCATAATTGACAATGATAATTGATACCAAAGAGAGCCTTAGTTATCGTAGTATCTGTCAAATATCTAATCAAATTGGATAATATGTGACTTAAAATTAGCATATTTGAATTTGAATCTAATTATTAATCGGATCATTATAATTCAAATTTGGTTGCGCTTAAACAGATACAAATAACCAATCAAATTCACAGTTTTGACTATTCGTTTACATCCCTATATTTGAGGTCTCGATTTATAATAATTATTTGCACGAAATTTGTTTGCACCAAAAAAAAAAAAAATAAAGACATGCGTTTCGTGGTCCTCTTTTTAATTTCAAATCCGTATTTATTATTATTAATTTAATGAGAACATGACACATCACACTCACTTATGCTCACTTATGCTGTTCCGGGCATAAAGTTGATCTGAAAACCACGTGCATTTCCCTTCACTTTCACTCCACAACCCAAATTTTCAAAATCACCATCCGCATTCTTCAGAAAAAAAATTCAAAATGGAGGGCAACAATGTAATATCCACCACCCTTGTGGAACTCCCTAGTAGCTCCTTCGCACTCGTTAAAAAGTTGACCACTCAAATACCGAAAATGCCACGGCGCTTTAACATTGATATGACTTACTAAAATACCCCCAATCCCTAAAGCCAAGGATTAACATGTGGAGAAGACGTGGAAGGGAAACATCGCGGGCATTAATGTCCACGAGCTGTCCTTTTATCATGTGTTGACATATCTGGGCTATTTCCGTAATTGTACTTGAGAAAAATTATACTATTTTTTATTTCTTGCTTAGTTTCGGAAGTTTGAACTGTATTCAGTCCCGCTCTCTCGCTCTCGCTCCCCTTATTTTAAGGATGGTTTTTCTCAACGTTTAATCACTCACTCACTCACTCACGATCTCGCCATTGTTGTATACCCTAATCTATACTTCCGATGGCCATGAAGGTCTTCGAGCTCACAACGCAGAGTGAGGTCAGTCTTCGTAGGGTTTTCACAACTACATTGTCGATACTATTTTCTGTGTTTTTTTTTTTCTTCCTAATTTCAGCTGCGTTGGTCTTCTCGGTTTTGTTTCACTCAGGGCATACTGATTTATCATGAATCTGTGCCATGTTGCGGTCTTGGACCATAGATCTATGAGAAACCTTCTTTCGAGTTTCTACATTGCTGTGTTTTTAGTTGTTTTGAAGCTTTTACTCCGTTCTTTTGGGGCATTCCTTTTGAAATTTGTTTGCATTTTTGCATTTTATGTTTTTATAGTTAACAGATATTACTCCAAACATAAATTTCAACCAGATGCGCGAGAAGACTCTTGAATTTTTTTTCCGACACGTACATTTACTGTATTTGTTGATTTTCGTTGCATAAAAAGTTCTGATGGTTTAACTTGGTGTGTGGGAAGAAAAGATAGTTTGGCATGTATTTTCAGAATTACTACTTTACTAATTTAATTAATTTATCATTTCTAGCCATACCATTAGATGCTTTGTATTTTTATTTTTTTAGATTCTTTTTCAAAAAAAAAACCTCTTTGGATTTTGAACGAGCAGATCGTGTGTTGTTTGATCAAGTTCTGAATACCATGAGTAATGCACTTTTCACCTGAGTCGGTTGTCCCCATTATGGAATTTAGCCTGTTGCTCTAGTTCAGAATCCGACAGTATAGTTTCTGGAGTTTGTTTCCTTTTAAATGTTTCTTTCTTGCATTGAAAAGAAGAATTCACATTTGAACTAGTCTTCTGCAATGTCAAGTTGATGGCATAACATGGCTTCACATTTTATACCTCAAGGGGTTAGAGGAGTGGGAAGAGTTCGTATGGTCATTGGTCTAAATTGAACTGTGTTTCAATCCCCTTAAGCTTTATCTACTTGAGGCAAGAGCATACAAGTTTTTGCAATGCTACCAAGAATCTAATGACATTTAAAGCAGAAATTTTCAATGAGATAATGAAAACATTGATATTCAGCTTGTTGAATAATTTCAATGATTGTTTCTCTTTTCGTCATATAGAACTTCAGAAAATAGTTGGGACCATATCTATTTAGATCTGGAGACAATGCCATTGTTTATGGATTGTGTTGGGTGCATAGAAAATGTTGAGGTTCTCAGAATTGGAAGAAAAGGCATAGTTTGGCATGTCTTTGGAATATATATATATATATTTTAAACTATTTGTTTTTCACTTTCAGGCAACCCCATCATGTTGTTGCATTTTTCATCTTGATGCATTTGCTTAAAAAAAAAAAAAACTTGATGGAGATGCTAGATGTTGCGTATCACATATTGTTTGATCAAGCTCTAAGTATCATGAATAAGCCACTTTTCACCTGAGTTGGGACTTGTCTGTTAATTTTATCTTCTTATTTTGGGTCTTACATGTTAATTTTGTGTCACACATTGCAGTTATGGTACATTGTTTATGTATTTGTCTGGGGCAGCTTGTTCTCTTCCTCCCTCCTCCCCTGCAAAAGAATAACTTGACTTTGAATTAAATGATTGTGGTATGCAGGTTTAGTGACTAAATTTAAATTTAAAGCCTTTTGTCGCTCTTACAAAGTGTGGGAAAATGAGGCAAACAAATACTAGAGTCACTGGTTTTCGAGGACCTGTTACACGTGCTCGGGCTGCAGCTTGTCAAGCAGGTGGCACAACACTTCAGTTGCAACCTTATGTGAGAAGAGATCAGAAGCAGGCTCTACGAGAAAATTCAAAAAAGGATGCTAAGGATGAAAACATTTCCTCTGCTCCCGTTGCAGGAGATCTTCAACATAAGAGGAAGGAAGCGCTGAAGGATGTAACCAATATATGCTGTGAAAAATTATATACAAATTGCATTAATGCTGCAAAGCTTCAGGTTAGAACTCCTATGTTCTAGTGAATGTTGTATGTTTGTTTGCATGTGTGTGTGTGTGTTTTTCCCTTCTTAGGTTCTTTGAAATATGAATTTATCATTTTGTTCTTGCATGAGCTCAAAAAGAAGATAATAGTTGATTATTTACATACTATGATTGGAAAGAGGAAATGAATCTTTGACTAAGACTATAATTGTTAATTATCTTATCTTTTCCTTTTCCTACAATTTAGTAGATACCGATGGTTCTTGTTGTCATCTTAAGCTCTTCATTTTTGCTATTCTAAGAATCTCAAATTGCTTTCTGATTTTGCTGTTGTACAGAGTAAGAACTCGAAGAAGGCCAAAAGAGGTCCTTTGAAGAAGGATTCCAAGGTGACCCCTTCCAATCCTTTGGAAGTTCCAGAGATTCAAGAGGATGTAACTACAATAAATGCTGAAAAAATTGAGGAATCAGACAAGCTGGAACCACAAGAGGTTGTATGCCCAACTGAAGTAAAATTTCATTATCCAAAGCAAATAAGCATGGGAAGTACCACCATACATTCAGTTGGTTGTGATCCTCCGGCCTTGATAAAGTTTTGTAGATGGTCTCCTCAACTCTCAAGCCTGTTAGAGAAAGGTTTGCATCTCTCCATTCAGAGTGAGAAAATCTATTTGTTGAAACTGGTCTATGCTGAGCTGCCAAATGGACAATCAAGTACCCATGTGTAGTTCCTGCCAATGTATTAGAAAGTATAATACGGAAAACTAAAGTCTCATAAATGGGGCAAATATGGAGATTCCTAACACAGTTAGCATATAACAGAGGCAGTGAAAAATACACAGGCATTAGAAGCAGGATAATTCATTGATAACTGGTATGATAGGGCATGTCAGCTGTGAGAACAAAGGAATTTTATTTGATAATCTAAACCTTTTTATATTATTATGAGGGCTAATGAAATTTGATGGTGGGGAATACTGAGAATATAGAACATCAAATGCTGTAATGATGAGACAGAACTCTAGGCTTAAAGATGCATTGCATGAAGTCATGGAATTTAAGAGGTGGTGGGAGATTAAACAGTCATTGGGGAGTACTAATTAGAAGCAGCTCTGTTAGGAGAAAATTTATGCAATTAATTGATAAATTATATATTTTTAATTGATGAACTTGAAGAAGACTGTACGAGAAGAACTTTGTTACTAATTTGAAATAAAATTATTCAACATCAGCTTTTCTTAATTTTGCACTATCAATTTTCTGTATTGCTATGTAACTGAAAGTGACAAGAAGATGCTTGTATTGATTGCAAGTGTTCTGCGATCTTTATATTAACATCCTTCTCTGAATAGGTCAGTTGATTGGTTGTAAGGGGAATATGTCAATACTATAAAAAAGGGTTACCTGTTCATGAAAGATTTCTCGTTGGTGCTGTCTTTATTTTTTCATGTTATATTGTTTTACATTAAAGCGAAATTTGCTGAGCTTGACAAATCTTTTTTGTTGTCCTGCTGGGTTTGTCTGAGGCAGATGAGATTAATCTTTGTGAGAAGTTGGGATCTTCAAGTTCTTCGGGCATTACAGATATTGATTCAGATGATAAAGATCCACAAATGTGCAGCCTCTACGCAGCTGATATTTATAGAAATTTACGTCTTGTAGAGGTTTGTTCTGCAGCTCTGATTCTTATTAGATATGCTAATTTGTTCCAGATTTCGTGTTCCAATTAATCTTTCTTATATTTTATGGTAGACCCAATTTTATTATGCTGCTGCAAAAATGGACACTAAATATTTTGAAACTGTTAATGGGTAGCATGGTCTTAGTTCAACAATTTTTTTGAAAATTCGTTGTGGTGGAGGCTATAAAACATGTCTTTTTAATGCTATGTTGTTTTGTGCAATCTGCATGAATAAGAAGTTAAGATTTATTTAGCTAGGGGACAATTATCTGGTTATATATTACAGGAATTGATTTTATGATGCTAGTTACAGAGGGTTCTTTATTTCTTTAAGAACAGGGTTCCTTTTTATGTTTTTGTTTTTTTCTTGCTCTCTTTCAAGTACTCACTTATGCCAAAAATACATCTTTGCTAGCTTGTTCGAAGACCAAGTTCTAATTTTATGGAAGCACTACAGCGAGACATTACTCAAAGCATGCGAGGGATCTTGGTTGATTGGCTTGTGGAGGTTTGTATACTATTTTGAGATATTGCCATGCTTCAATTGACATTTGTGAAGAAAGTGGTGCCACACTCTGATAGAGTTGTCATGTTGCTTAGGCAATTCAATGTATATATCAAAGATTCTTATTTAAAATTTTAGGAAAAATTACATGATTAGCTACTTTTAGGTTTCCCTTTACAAATGTAGCCACTCCATGATTTAGTTAACAAAACTAGCCAAAACTGAGTTTAGGTTTACAAAATTAACAAAAAAAGTGATTCTTCATCTCATTTTGACATTTTTACCCCGAAAACTAACCATACCGACATGGTAAGCAACCGTCATCTTCTTCCTGCAACCTCAACCTCTCTATTCTATTTTTTTCATTGCTTTCATGGTTGCCTAATTTGTTGGCATGGCCAGTGTTAGGGGTGATAATGTCCAAAGGTGATGAAAAATCACTGTTTGGTTAGTTCTGTAAACCCAAACTCAATTTTGGCTAGTTTTATTAACTAAAACATTGAGTTGCTACTTTTGTAAAGGAAAACCTAAAAGTAGCTAAGCATGTAATTTTTCTAAAATTTTACATCCACACATGCTTCTCTTGCATTAAAAAATTTATGTTTTATGTCGAAAATGATTCAGTGAGGTGGTAGGACTACTTGATAAAAGATGCTTAACCTCTATAGTTAAGATGATTCTTTAGTATTCTCCTTCCTTATTGAGGTAGACAAAGTTTCATGAAAATACTTGAAAAGAGGGGTTAAGCATGGTTCACTGGGTATGCTCTTTAGCTTGACAATAGGGATCCACATACTTTTGTATAGTGATTGATGTGACTGCCATGGAATAAATTTTGTTTAGACAATGAAGATATGTTCCTATTATTTGCCTTACTATTTCCCCCTTGCAACTATGTTCATGCTTTCCTTTTCTTGTTACTTCTTTCTCCATAGGTATGCATCTATTGGAGATTTATATGTGTGAGAGGGTGTTTTTCTTCCTGTCAAGACTTTGGGGTGGGTAAGTTAGCAGACAAACTTCCTTAATATAAGGAAGTTTGTCTGCTGATGTGGAATGCTAACTTTCCCACCCATCCCTTTTCAAAACTCCACTATATAGGTGGGATTTTGTGAAAAACAACAAAAGTGGGACCTACATTTAAAACTTTTTCACAAAATTCTTTTCTATTCCCCCAACCCATTATATATGGGACCCACATGTTTATTTTTCTCAAGCCTTTTTTTCCTCCCTACCTTTGAAACAAACGATGCCTTATATTCATTGCCCTACATTTCAATGAATTTTTTTTGTTTTTTGCAACACTTCCCCCCCCCCCCCAAAAAAAAAAAAAAAAAAAAAAAAAAAAATCAAAAGGGAAATGGTACAATCTTGAGTGCTAGTGTTAAGTTGTGGGTCACTATCTCATTTGTTTTCTTTAATTAGTTGCAAATTGTAAGCATAGTCCTTGTAGAAGAGAGGTGTTAAACCTCCACAAGAATCAAGTTTGCAAAGAGTTTTTGCTTGCATATTTAAGCAATTGTTATGCAAAATTTCTTTGTACAGGGGCAGACTTAAGATAACCTTAGGAGAAGTGGTGAGAAATGATATGCATAGCTTAGGCCTTGTATCTGGCATGGCTTCAAACAAAGCTGATTGGAAGGCAATAATCCATGTAGCCAACCCCATGTAGACAACCCCATTTAGTTGGGACAAGGCTTCTTGTTGTTGTATACGAAATTTATAATGTCACCTAATTTTGAAGAGCTCTTTTTGAAATCTTTGCAACTTGAAATGTGGCAATTGTATGCCATATTCATAAATTGGGCCTTTTTTTTTGGGGGGGGGGGGGGATTCAACACCTCTAGTGTGGTGATTTTGCCCCCTTTTTTTCCCTCTCACTTGGATCATGTAGAATGTTAAAATTTCTAAATCATTAAAAAAATGTGCTATGTGTTAGTGTCTTTACAACTTCCAATTCAAGCGTGTAAATGTTTTAATTGTATAATTAGGATTTTTGGAGGAGTTGTAAATGGTGAAAGAATAACTATGGGCTTCTTTCAGGTTGCTGAGGAATATAAGCTGGTTTCAGATACACTTTACCTTGCGGTATACTTCATTGATCGATTTCTTTCTGCAAACTTCATGGAAAGACAAAGACTTCAACTGCTTGGCATTACATGCATGCTAATTGCCTCGTAAGCTCCATTGTAGTGTTGTTATTTAATATTTCCTCCATTTATTTGTTGATGTTGATATTATATGTTTCTTTAACTGTTTACAATTTTCCCCTTTTCTTGATGTTAATTGGAATGGCCATAATGCAGCCTGCCAGCATGAACACCAGGCCTATCCTTGTCCTGTGGGTCATGGTTTGAACCAGTTTTCTGGACTAATTGAACCCGGGTTCTAGTTTTGGTTCAGAAAAGGGTCATCAACTTGTTTGGGCTTTGAATATGCTTAATATCAAGGCCCCAGTGGCTGTCACGGATTTGGGAAATTTATTATAAAGGGTTTTTGAACTTTCAATTTGCTGATACTAAGGGTAGCATCTGGTTAATTGAGTTGGAATGTAGGGTAGCATCTGGTTAATTGAGTTGGGATTTAGTTTCTAGTTGTGGTACTTCCTGTTTTTGGTTTTGTCAGCGAGTAAAATTGGTTCTTGTTTTCTGTTTTAGTTTTAGTTCATTCTAATTTCTATTACATTCTATTTGGAGAAGTTGTTTTAGTTGGTTCATTTATGGGTAATATAAGCACATAAGGTGCTCACAGCTTAAGTTGATTTGAGCAATGAAATGTGGCCTGCCCTTTGGGTCTGTGGTGATATGCAGTACCCACTGCTAGAGTGATCTACTAGAATCTCTGGTTGTCATTCAAGGTAATAATTCAAGAGGTGATTCCTGAGTTACACATCCCACTTTTAATGGAATAGAACTGGTATCTTGGTAACTGGTTTTTTGTGCTATTCTTCCTTCGGGTACGGTAATCTGATATGCTGAGTTTTCTCTTTCTTTTTGTAACCAGATGCAGTGCATCAATTTCAGAAAGTTACTTGCTACCGTAACTGCTGGTTATTATTTTCTTCATGTACTAAATTCAGTCTCTACTTGTGAAACAGATTATTATTTTGTTTAGTTTCTAAATTCTGGCCTTCCATTTTATTTAATTTCCAGACTTGACTTGTCACTTCTGACTGAATTCTGTACCACAGCCGTTTCTATCCACACTATTGGTTTTGTCTGGGATTTGGTTACTTGCTATTTTTGGGAGTGTACCATGCAATTAGAAACCTGTCAAGTAGGTCATCATAGTGATGAACATTTTCCATTCTAAATACAAGAGTTATGTGAACATTAGTATCACCATAATGGAGAACATTTCCATTATAAATACAAGAGTTAAAGTGAATAATTTTAGTTCTTATGTTCTGTGAAGCTTCATTGGAAAATAAAAAAGGTAGGAGCATTTGATATAAAGACAGGAGCCATTGGTTCTCAAACAAGCCACTGTTAACAGTATCTCATATCGAGCCGATTTTGTAGGCTGAAAATTTCAAATCCATGCTAATATGGGGTCGGTTAAGTTAGTTTCAAGTGGTCCAGTTAGTTTAATTGAAATATCTACTTTATTATTATTATTCTTTTTTATGGAAAAAGGGCTTCCAATTATGTTTAGACTTTCGATTATCCTCTTCCAAAAGCTGTCCAGCTTAGTATCAACACTGGTGCATGAAAACCATTCTGATATAAAAGAAAAAAAAACTACTTGGGCCTCTTTGTTTTATTCCCCCCCCCCCCCCCACAACAACAACAACCACAACAAAAAAAGATTAAAGATCCAGATTCTTCCAACTACGATTATGGATGAATCAGTATGGGGTTAATGTTTTATTGCATTGCTTTTGATTTATGGACCATACATTTAGTTTGAAACATAGATAACTTCTTTTTTTCACTCTACTTATTCACATCCCTCAAGGTTTGCCCATAACCTGTGATCAATCATATTGATTTTTCCTTTATTTTGAGATCTAGTTGATGGTTCTGTCAGACTGCCGCGCCCGTCTTGTCCAACATCATCCAACGTTGTTGGGGTGTTCTTCATGCGGAGCCGACGTCGATAAGGAATAGAAGGGCGGGCCTGGCGCAATGGTGGAGTCTCTCCATTGTGCGCTGGAGGTCGCGGGTTCAAATCAGCCTCTTTGCAAAAAGCAGGGGTAAGGGCCTAGAAAGTCCCTTCCCCAGACCCCACAGTGTGGGAGCTTTGGCACTGGGAACGCCCTAGTTGATGGTTCTGTGCATTCTCAAAAACATGAATCATATATGGGGAACTCTGTCAAGCAAATGCACACTGCACTGGCTGCCTTTATTTTCCTTTCAGTTGGGGGGGGGGGGGAGTACACAATTCTAAACTTCGGATTGAACTTGAAGAGATGGACAAAGGGAAAAAAGGAGAAAATTGCACGAGTAAAAAGAAGAGTGAACAGAAATAGCAGAAGCCTGAGACAGAATGCTATTTGAACAATCAGGGGTTTTATAGGTTATAGAGAAACGGGTTGTGCTTAAGTCCTTGCAATTGGTATGTCCAAATATATTTTTGATTGATGCAACCAATTATTATGCTTGAGCTCTGTGTGTGCGTGTCTGTTTGTGTGTACATTTTCACCGCATAATAAGAATGCTTATAGTATTTCTGAAGTTAATGCAGAGTGCTGTTCTATTTGATTGACAATGTCCTCTTTGTATTTTTTCTATGGATTAATTTCAGGAAATATGAAGAAATTTGTGCACCTCGTGTTGAGGAGTTTTGCTTCATTACAGATAACACATACACAAAAGTAGAGGTCAGCTTATAACCATTTTCATTCTATCAAGTCAATGTTACATAAGCTAGAGAGGATTCTATCAAGTATCATTTTCCTTCCATCTCAACCGTACAACATACTGATTTTGACCATAAATATTTTACCCTTCAATTGCATTTGAACATTCTCTCTTCCCCTTTGTCCCCTTATCAAAATGTTTCATCCATTGCGGGTCATATTCTCAATGTCCTTGTACTATCATTGGCTTGAGATCTGATTTTTTCTTGGTACAGAGTTTCCAAATTTTTTTAGACTATTGAACAATGCCAAATCTGTATTGGCAATAGCATATTTGTTGTGTCAAATTTTTTTGCCCAAATAAATATGCCTTGTGCAACAGAATCACTACATCTCCAATTGCTATTTGTGATTCTTAATGCCTTCTCTTCAAATCTGTTGAGTCAAATTTCAGATCCTGTCTTTTATTGCATCAGTGAAGATCTAATCTGTAATATTATGTACCAGCTAGATCATCAATTGCCTTGATGATGCTATATATTTCTGGCATGTCAAGCACCCAGAAAACAATGCATTTTAATTACAGCTTGTGATTGTTAATTCTCTAATCCGTTAAGCTAAAATCCGTTTATCTTTTGATAGTTTGCAGTAAGTAGGTCCTTTGTTACAGTGGCAGTAACAATGCACTCTTGACCTTTAATGATCGGTGGTAATCAATCTATTTATTGGTCACAGATGACATCTATAGGCATAAACTCTATTTCAACACATACAAATTTGAGATAATGTTTCTATGTTCCACACACACAGTATAGGAAAGGGTTTACTGTTGGCTTCTGACCGTAATAAGCGTGTAGGTACTGCAAATGGAAAGTCAAGTGCTTAATTATTTGGGTTTTCAACTTTCAGCGCCTACTGCAAAAGCATTTCTCAGGTGATTTAGTTTAGACACTCTATTATCTTCAAGCCAAGTATCTCTAAGTTGTAGAATTTTTGTAGTTTTTACATCTCCTGGATTTTCTTTTTATTCTTCATCAATTTACCCCCTCCCCCTTTTTTTACTTGTAGGAGATTCCTCCGAGCAGCACAAGCTTCCTACCAGGTATATTAATTGGTTCCTTATAGTTATAGAGAAATGCTGATGACCATAGTAAATCCATGAAAACTGAATTTCTAAGTTAAACAAATTTGTGCAGGATCCTAACCTTGAACTGGAGTTCTTGGCAAACTACCTGTCAGAACTCACTCTCCTTGACTACTCATTCTTGAAGTTTCTGCCGTCCCTTATTGCTGCGTCTGCAATATTCCTTGCTAGATGGACCCTCGACCAATCATGCCATCCATGGGTATGAGATTCTTCTTCTCTTGCTTTTCTACACTGGCATTCATTGTACAATCTGGTCACTATTTTTATTTTTATACCACAGAATCCAACCCTAGAGCATTACACCAGTTATAAGGCATCAGATCTTAAAGTTACTGTTCTTGCACTACAAAATCTGCAAATGAACACCAATGACTGTCCTCTTAATGCAATACGTGAAAAATACAGGCAGCACAAGGTAACAGTGACTATTTCAGTATTTCTTTCTTCCATACATCTTAAGTCCATTCCTTCAATCCTTCTAACTTGAATACCTTTTTGCTCAGTTCAAGTACGTAGCAACTCTGACGTCCCAAATTCCACATCAGACACTCTTCTGAAGATGATGGGGGCTAATGTGCTGCTTCTCTCTGCTGTTAACACATTGTTAGCAGTTGCTGGACTTCTAAGGGATAATGCAAATCCTCAATTGTGTGTAGCTGATGTCTAATTTTAGATCTCCCCAATCTAATTGTTCTTTATCTGTCTCTTGTTGTTGTAGCCTGCCTGGAGCGTTGGACCCTTTAGGCAGTATGTTTGAAATTCAAATGCCCAGTGAAATTTAGCCTGCCTCACTTCAAACAAATTCTGGGTCATGTAGAGTCCTTTGTCACCGTCGATATTAGTTTGTTGGGTTGTATCGGGTAATGTAACTACTTGAAGATAACTTTTGTATTAGCGATCTGATTCAAATCCCATAAAGTGACTTCATACTGAACATTCTTTAGATGAAGTTCTTCACTTAATTTATATCATGTATTTTTCCTTCATAAAAAAAATGGCTCGATTTTAAATCAAAGAAGTTATGTTTTTTCTAGTGACCATGCTACTCCTGCTTGGAACTTGTATGGTACCACTAGATATTGATGCCAAGTAAGCTGGTAGCATCTTGTTTTTGTGAAGAACTTGTCACATGGCAGGGTTGTTCAATTAGAAGCGATCAACACTTCTTAGTAAAGAGGTTGTAGTTCAAATTTCGCTTGCTCTTGGTATACATAATATCCTTATCGGTTGCTAGATTTTTTTTTTGGACCATTCTACCCTCTCTCTCTCTCCGGAAATCTGATTTTCAGTTTTGGGTCATACAAGAGTGGGCCCCACATTTAGAGATATGGGTCCTGAATCTAAGGCTAAAAGCCGCTGGTTGATTCAGATTCCGATTGAGAAGACCACCAGAATTGGATGTGGATCTGGTTCTTCTTTTTGCTTCAAACCCTGGTCAGGTATAGTCGGGCCCAGACTTTCACCGAGTCGAAGCTTGACTCGCTCGACGAGACGAGGATGAACTGTTGGAAGTCCAAAGACTCCAAGCTGGATATTTCAGTGATTTGTTGGTTACCCACATCACAAACGAGCGTACCAGACAACTAGCTGAGGAATTCCCAGCCTAACTTCGACTAAAATTGTAGTTCAGGTTTGTTTCACGCAGTTTCAAAGGAAGAGAGAAGTTACCAAGGCAGGCAAGGAAGGGTAGTGAGATAAGCTTGAAGATGGCGTTTCTCAACACCTGTTCTCAGCCATCGCCATGGCCATGGCCTCCTTTGTCTACTCAGCACCTTTCTTCCTTTAAGGTCCATACTTCTTCGACGCGTAATTCTTCTCTCTTGATTCGCAAGCTCTCTACAATGTCAAGCGAAACACCAAAATCAGGTATAGCTGCTAACTAATCTAAAGAAATTTTCTTTCTTTGCTTCGTCCTTTCATGATTGAATTTTTGATTGATTGTATTGAGGTAAAAAATTCTATTTTTAATTTTATACTGGAAGGCATATGTATTGCTACGATTTGTGCATTTTCTTGCTGGTTTCGGACCACAATCCCTAACATATGATTAATTTTGTGTTCATCCTTCTCTTCGTCTAGGCAATGGATGTTCATGGATGCAGGACAATTCAATAGACAACCCCGGGTTGAGACCAGGCCCTTTGTATTCCACATTTCCCTCTGCGTCTGCGGTAATTTCCTCTGTAGAGGACCTTTTAGAGTTTATATGCTCAGGTCCTCTGACAGAGAAGTTGGGCCTGACAACGGAAAAGGTGGAATCAAGCATTGACAAGTGGATAGTCCTTGGGGGTTATGTTTGCAGATTGTTGCAGTTCAATGATATGCAACTTACAATCCCACAGAAAACGAGAATTTATCACTACTATGTGCCAGTGTTCTTGTGGTGTGAAGATCAGATTTCCAAGCATTATTCAATGTTCAAAGATGGGGAAGAAATCCCTCCTTTAGTGGTATATGTTCCTTTCTCTATTTATTGCCAGTTTGCCGATGGGCCTCAAGTTCCCTGTTTTTGATCAAAACATACAGTTATAGATTTAGTGCAGCATTTCAGAGCTGTAATCAACCACGATTGAAATACTTTGCATTGAAGTCCTGGAGGAGCTCATGTATATCAGATCTTTATTGTGGCGCAGATTGGCTTTAGTGCGCCACAAGGTTGTGGGAAGACTACTCTTGTCTTTGCTCTAGAGTATCTCTTCAGAAAGACTGGGAGGTAGGTCCATGTGACATGGAATGTTGTCATATAGAGTCATTAATTTTCTCCTTGTAAGGAACTCCTTATGAAAATTATAGAACATCTGACCTCTTATTCAAATACTAGGAAATCTGCAACAATATCAATAGATGATTTTTATTTGACAGCAGAGGAACAGGTAAATATACCGTGCGGCTAAACTAAAATCTATTTGCATTTTCCCCCTCTATTTTCTTCCTACCCTCTTGTCTTTTCATTCTTCTGAGGTAATTCCTATCAATTGCAGGCTAAGTTGAGAGAAGAAAATCCTGACAATGCACTTTTGAAGGTAAATTTCTATTGATAGGAGACGGATCAGTTCTCTCTTCCCTCAGGAAATAAATGGAATATTTATCTCTGTATTTTAGTTGCGTGGAAATGCCGGAAGCCATGATCTCCAATTTTCAATAGAAACACTAACAGCTTTGACCAAATTGACAAAAGAAGGTATGACGCTGCCTCATCTGTTCTCACTTTTGCATGGAATTGTTTATTTTGCACTTATGTAACTGTACTTATATGGAGGAAACAAATGTCCTCTATTTGTTCCTTTTGTCTTGGTTTTGTCATTAATTGGAAATTTGGAATATATTGAGTAATATGATATGTTAAATTATCCAGGTATGAAGATGAAGCTGCCACGGTATGACAAAGTGAGCACTAAAGATTTGATTTGATTTGATTTGGTTTTTGAGTTCTAGCCTGCTTACTGATGAACTTTGCTAATGCAGTCTGCATTTGGTGGAAAGGGTGACAGAGCTGATCCTTCAAAATGGCCAGAGATTGAAGGACCACTAACTGTAGGCTAGTGATTTCAGTTGCTTTTTTGAATAATCACTAGAACTTGTTCCTTATTCTTCATTGTCCTTATTGTTTGCTTTTTCTTTGGTCACATAGGTCATTCTGTTTGAAGGTTGGATGCTTGGCTTTAAACCCCTTCCTGTGGAAGATGTAAAAGCAGTGGACCCACAGGTTAGTGGTCCTTTAACAACAGATCCAGATAAGAAAGTCTGAGGTTCAATTGTGTAAGCTAAACTATGATTTTGCCGTTTATGTAAATGGAATCCTTTTGACATAAACAATAGCTATTTTCCAGCTAGAGGTTGTAAACAAGAACCTTGAAGCTTATTATGATGCATGGGACAAGTTCATAAATGCATGGATAGTGATCAAGATTAAGGACCCCAATTGTGTGTACCAGTGGCGATTACAGGTTTGCAATCAGGCCTACAAGTTTTGTACCTGAAAAGTTCTAGTCCACACAAGCCAGCTTGTTTAACTTATTCTTGTATGTTAAATTTCAGGCAGAGATTGCAATGAGGGCAGATGGCAAACCTGGAATGTCAGATGAGGAGGTGACTCTGTATTTTTTTTAATTATGACTCTTGTTGTTCATTTCATATATGTTTTCTTATTTCATTTCATATATGTATGTCTGCATTATGAAGGTTGTCGGAGACGAGAGGAGTTATGAACTTGTATATTATTAACCTGTTTACAAATTTGCAGGTTAGGGACTTTGTTTCTCGTTATCTGCCAGCATATAAGGCTTATCTTCCAACACTTTACTCAGAAGGACCAAGTGGTTCAGATCCAAAACGTGTTCTTGTTGTCGACATTGATGAAGAAAGGAGTCCCATCTTAGCTGTGTAAATGAATTCAACTGATCATCTTCAGAGGCAGAGACAACCTTTCTGTTTTTTGAATTTTTCTGCTGGTGGGAATATCCTCTACTGGAGAGGCTTGCCTTCGGCATTCAAAAAAAATGTGAATGTAATAATATGTAACAGTACTATAAGTTTACATGTGAAAGGCTTTGTTTTTTTTGGAACTGTTCTCTTTTAGTGCACAGCTACTGCTCTATGGGAACCATTCTGGTGGGGGCAGTGGCATATACATACTCCCTGACCAGGGCTGCTGGTATCAGTATCAGGTATCGTGTAGGTAACATCTATAAATATGTAGATGGTATAATATTGATACCATGACCATTTAGCTCCGGTAATCTGATTTGGTTTTCAGGTTTAAGTAGAAAATTTATTAAAGGGTATAAAACGGAACCTGTGTTTGCTGCCGGAATCCCCTAATCTCTGTTTGATCTCAAAACTGCACGCCAACTGAAAAAACCATAAGAAAGGATGAGTGGCTCTGGAGTTGGCTTCTTCGAAGACTCTTCCATCATTTAAATTAGATTACAATAGCAAAACTATCGAAACCGGGTTTTGGGAACAGAAGAGAGACGAGAGTTCTCAATCCAATTAACTATCAACTGGCTAAGACGAACATTTCAGAAGTAGGAGGTCAAGATTTCGAGTCTTCTTGGCACTGGGGCCTCTCCCTTAAGATCGATCTCTTTTGAGGATTAGTCAAGGTGCATGTACAAGGTCTGGTGCACTTGTTTGTGTATAGATTTTACATTCTACAAGTGGGATGCTAGAGGTATACCATATGTTAGCATTCTATGAGTATATCCCTTGCATATGAAGATGGCCAACAGACATGGAAGAGAATAAAAATGGTTTTGGATTAGTGTCCAACTGATACTTCTTTAGTTTTCTTGCATACGAGAAATGCGTCCTAAACAAGAATCTACTCTAAGAATCCATACCAAAACAGCCTAAGAATTTGATTCGTAATGACATTTGTATTAAAGAATGATATTCTCATCCAACGGTGCATCTAGCGATTTATCTAGCTATTTACATACGGGCTTGCGCAGTCGTTAGTAAGAGGGATTTCACTTGTTCTCTTCTGTTCACCAACAATGGCGAACCTACCTTCTTCTGAAGCTGTCTTAGAAACCCTAATTCAAAGGGGATGGTGTTTTAGAGACCTTGAAGATACAAAATTTCTGATTCAAATTAACGTTGTTACTTGCAGTGGATTGGGTTATGCGGATTCCGTTCAATCAGAGCTTCTAAACATGGATTTGAGGTCTTTTGGAGGGAAGTCCTTACCTGATTCATCTGTAATTAGGAAATCATCCTATCTTCAAGGCCCAAAAGTTCTTCAGGTTTGTATATAAAATCCGTCAACTTCGTTTCATCAAAATTAAATTTTTTCTTACTTCTTTTAATGGCTTCGTCTCCTCATTCGTCATCTTGCGGATCACATATGCGATTTTTGAATTCTGTTTATTATCAAGTCATCTTTCTATTTGAGCAGATAGTTTCAGTGAGGGACATATATAAGAGTAGCATCGAGTCTCAGAGCACAAGCTCGGGCGGTAGGCGTCTCCTTCGATTTGTTCTCACTGATGGACATTCAGAAGTAGTTGCTATAGAATACTCTCCCATAGTGGCCATTTCTGACGATATTTTTCCTGGGGCTAAGGTACGCGAGGAACTGACCTCAATGTTGCACATTCCAATATTGCATTTTTTTTTTCAAGCTACACTGGAATTTTCATCAAATGTTGCTACATGAAGTGTTTCAGTGTTCTTCTGCACTACACACATCTGGCCCTTCATGCTGCTCTTATGAATATGATCTTTGTATAGAGCCGATTATACGTAGGGATTTCTGTTGTGTCTCTTAGGGGATTTGCTTACTTATAATTGTTGAGGTATTTGAGTCATACCCAATTAGGTTGAGGTACTCAAGTTATACCCAACTTATTGTTGAGGTATTTGGGTCATACTCAACTTATGTTCTAATATGAGCCATCAGATTAGTTACGATCTAACGGTGTAATGGGCCTTGTAGGAGAGTCCAATTACCAATAGAATTCAGTATTTATTCTATAAATACTAGCTGGAAGCAGCGGTCTGGGTATTCCAAACTAGATACTCAGGGTGTAATGCTTTAAGCAACCTCGTGCTTAAACCCTAACCCTAACAATCTTAAAGCATTAGTTTTCTTGAGAAGTTCTTATTCAGAAAAAGGTGATCGACGTTGCGATCAACGCTGCTTGGAGTGTTCTACGACTCAAGTAATCAGTGAGTAATCCTCCCTCACAAGTAAGTGGCTTCCTCCATACTTACTGATTTTCTCTTTTGAAGAATAAAGTTTTCGTTCTAGTAATCTGTTAGATTCAAACGAACGAATTTTTAGACGGAACGAATAAGTTTTCTGCCTTGATCGTTTTTTCAGAATTAAATATTGTAGGTAACAATCTTTATCAACAGCTATTCTGACAATACCTGAATGAAACGAGTAATATTTTTGAGTTTCCCGTGAACCAATGCTAGTCATTAGCCTTTGAGGTAGTGAGGTCATGAGGTGTTGCTTGAAAACCTTTTTGTTTTTGACTCGGTTAACGAGAATCAGGTTGTCTTTGGAAAAAAGATAAAGTGAGTTAACTACAATTCCTTTTTTTTAGTTTTTTTTTTTTTGGACATTAATAGTTCATAAAGCAAACGACTTTATTGAGGTACACATAAAGTGTCTTTTGGAATTCTGACAAACCATATTTTTTGGTTAACCTACAATGACTTTTTGGAATTCGGTTTTTGAGGTGGACATAAAGCATCTCTGTAAGATTATCCCATCTGAACCTTTTTAATATTGAACTGGTTTTGTCAAAAGATTTTTCATCATATTAAATTAGACAACGGTTGGAGCATATGTCATCCAGCGTATGGGTTGACAAACTTGGTTATGGATCCAAAACAGAAACGAGGTTACGATCGCTAAACCAAGAAGACCGATATTCTGATGTTCCGCATCGGATCAAAAAGTCAATTTCGATGAGATTTTCTCGCTATTCCGTTTCTTCGTGATTTTTAGTCTTACATTATTTTTAATTATCTAATATAATAATTAATCATGTTTGATAAGAGAATCTGGTTTATTATTATTGTTTTTTGGTAAACAAATCGGATGATCAAATTGATCCCGACGTTATCAATTGAGTAGATCGATTACTTCAATGTTGATTTGTTTATTTGAAAGTCATCATTAAAGTTGATGCGTTTATTTAGAAGGATATAAAGGCTTTAAAATCAAAGCAATATGTGGCAGATTTGAAGAAAGTCATTAGCGTTTCTTTCATCAATTGAGTTTATTAATTATTTAAACTTTGAAGAAAGCTATCATGATGACTTTATAAAAAGGTGGAATTATGGTTATTTTGTTATTCGTGTTAGTCACTAATGTTTGTTGGAACTTGGAATTCCTTTTATGAGGTATACTGGTGTTCGAACACAGTAACTTTTGTTTAAAAGTGTTTTACACAAAAGACAAAATAACTTTATGTTCTCAGGTTTAAGAATCGAATTCTTTATTGTTTTTCATTACAGTGAAATCTGGTAAGTATCCTTTTTTGCCTTATTCTGATTTGAAAAGAGGAAGAATCGAATTCTTTATTGTTTTTCATTGCATTGAAATCTGGTAAGTATCCTTTTTGTCTTATTCATTGATTTGAAAAGAGGGTCACATAAATATTGTTTTTGATACATTTGTTTATTCTGACAATAAACAGTGATAAAGCAAAGAAAGATTAAACATTGCTTTATTTCCCCCTTTCCCTCTCTTTTCCAACTGCTGGAAAAGAAAAACACAATTTGGAAATTAATGGAAGTCTTATCATTAATTAATTTTATTTGTATCTTCTTTGATTACTGTATTTATCCAGGATCAAAATGGATGTTGTTCCAATTGACATGGTCAAACTACAGACTTTTACTGGATCTGAGTTTAATATCTGGAAAAGAAAAACACAATTTGGATTAAGGTATTTGAAAGTGTTTCATACGGTAGAATCCTCTTTTGAAAATACTGTTGAGGAGATCAGTGAATTACAATGGAAAAAAGATGAGGTTTTTTGCAGAGACTACTTGTTGAATGTCCTGTCAAATAGACTTGCAGAAACCTACAGCAAGTTTGCAAGTGCTAAAGAAATATGGGACAACCTGGATGCTCAATATAAAAAGGAGGAAGAATTGTCCAAAACTCATCTAGTGGACAAATTCCTGAACTTCAAATTTGTTGAAGACAAAGAAATACTCCCTCAAGTTACAGATCTTGAAAATCTGAGATCCAAACTAGTCACAGAGAAAATAAATGTTTGTGATCAATTTCTTGTTGGGACAATTATTAACAAGTTACCATCGACCTGGCACTCATTTAAAACTGAGATGTATAGGAAAAAGGTAAAGGAGGGGCTGGATGATCTCAAATGATTCATACGAAAATTCCCATTAGGCATACCGACCTTCAAGGCTCTAAAAAAGGGAAAAGGGAAGCTGAGTGGATTGTCATCGTATCAACCAGCCATAAAAATTCGAAAATTTCCAAGCTTTTCCACAAGTTAAAGAAATTTAATTAAAAATTCCTTGTTCTTTCCTTATCCACCTGTGCATGTCCATATCCCAAGAATGAAATTGTCCCATTCTTCCCTGTAGGAATCCTTGTTCCAAGTTTAGTTCTATTCGCAACATTCAAACAACTTGGAAAAATTGTAAAACCACTCTTTTTTTTGGCAGCCAGTGATCAATTCCGGCCAAAAAACAAAAACGTTGCAGGTTTCTGCGACTAGCCAAAACAGATTTCTTAAAATCAATGACTTGCTACGAACAGAGCTCGGTCAAACTTAAAAGTTTTTCGAGTCGTTCACTCTGCGGATCGAGAATATCCTCAGAAGATAAACTTCCTTTTGGTGGATGAGATTAACAGAGATGTGAGAAGTGAGAATCACTTTTACCACATGTGGAGGTGTGGATCTTTCACAAACACGTACCCAACTCCCAAAGAAAGACTACTTTCAAATTTAAAATACAAAATTCAGACTGTTTTGAGTAAAATAAACTTATCTGAACAAGAGTCTATCATGTGTTTGCTGCAAATTGAAGCACCGTTGAAGTGGACGGTTACCCTTCGTGGGGGTTTTTAGATCGTCTTCCCGAAGCATGCTCACGTTTTCCAGCAGCAGTGTAGGTAACAATAATGTTTTAACATACTTGCATATGATCAAGACACCATCGCTTTTTTGATTCCCCTCTAGAAAGCTCGAATAAAACTAATGCTTTAAGATTGTTAGGGTTAGAGTTTAAGCACGAGGTTGCTTAAAGCATTACACCCTGAGTATCTAGTTTGGAATACTCAGACCGCTGCTTTGTCTCTTCAAGTTTGCATTCATAGCCCTTAGCTACTAGACGTGCTTTAAGAGTTAACAGTTAAAGTTACACTACCACTATGAAAAGAAATACACATGCCAGCATTGCATAAAAGGCTATGTGAAATTAAATTCTTTCTAAATTAGGAACTACTTTAACATCTTTTAAAGTTAGTTTCTTACCTGAATATAGAATCAGATTTGCAGTTCCTCTATGGGTTACCATGGCTGATGCTCCATTTGCAACTGAAGAATTTTTGGTCTTGACCTCCTTTACGCCTACCATGGCTACAAAATGTCTAGGCTCAGTGTTATAAGTTGTCATGTTGACTTCTTTCTTTTTAGTGTGTCCATCACCCCTTTTTGGAAGTCTACATTCAGATGCATAGTGTCCCCATTTTTCACAGTTGTGGCACTTGCCCTTCTTCTTGTGTAAGATAGTATGTTTGGCCTCCAACTTCTTGGGTTCACTATTGTGTGGCTTGGTTTGCTTAGAATTATACTTGGGATAAGAGATCATATTCGCAGCAGATTTTTGTCTACTCACCATCTCCAAGTTAATACTAAGTCTATTCTCATCTTCGATTCGTATGAATCGTTTGAGATCATCCAGCCCCACCTGTACCTTTTTCCTATAAATCTCAGTTTTAAATGAGTGCCAGGTCGATGGTAACTTGTTAATAATTGTCCCAACAAGAAATTGATCACAAACATTTATTTTCTCTGTGACTAGTTTGGATCTCAGATTTTCAAGATCTGTAACTTGAGGGAGTATTTCTTTGTCTTCAACAAATTTGAAGTTCAGGAATTTGTCCACTAGATGAGTTTTGGACAATTCTTCCTCCTTTTTATATTGAGCATCCAGGTTGTCCCATATTTCTTTAGCACTTGCAAACTTGCTGTAGGTTTCTGCAAGTCTATTTGACAGGACATTCAACAAGTAGTCTCTGCAAAAAACCTCATCTTTTTTCCATTGTAATTCACTGATCTCCTCAACAGTATTTTCAAAAGAGGATTCTACCGTATGAAACACTTTCAAATACCTTAATCCAAATTGTGTTTTTCTTTTCCAGGTATTAAACTCAGATCCAGTAAAAGTCTGTAGTTTGACCATGTCAATTGGAACAACATCCATTTTGATCCTGGATAAATACAGTAATCAAAGAAGATACAAATAAAATTAATTAATGATAAGACTTCCATTAATTTCCAAATTGTGTTTTTCTTTTCCAGCAGGTGGAAAAGAGAGAGAAAGGGGGAAATAAAGCAATGTTTAATCTTTCTTTGCTAAACTGCTTTATCACCGTTTTATTGTCAGAATAAACAAATGTATCAAAAACAATATTTCTGTGACCCTCTTTTCAAATCAATGAATAAGACAAAAAGGATACTTACCAGATTTCAATGCAATGAAAAACAATAAAGAATTCGATTCTTCCTCTTTTCAAATCAGAATAAGGCAAAAAAGGATACTTACCAGATTTCACTGTAATGAAAAACAATAAAGAATTTGATTCTTAAACCTGAGAACATAAAGTTATTTTGTCTTTTGTGTAAAACACTTTTAAACAAAAGTTACTGTGTTCAGAACACGGTATACCTCATAAAAGGAATTCCAAGTTCCAACAAACATTAGTGACTGACACGAATAACAAAATAACCATAATTCCACCTTTTTATAAAGTCATCATGATAGCTTTCTTCAAAGTTTAAATAATTAATAAACTCAATTGATGAAAGAAACGCTAATGACTTTCTTCAAATCTGCCACATATTGCTTTGATTTTAAAGCCTTTATATCCTTCTAAATAAACGCATCAACTTTAATGATGACTTTCAAATAAACAAATCAACATTGAAGTAATCGATCTACTCAATTGATAACGTCGGGATCAATTTGATCATCCGATTTGTTTACCAAAAAACAATAATAATAAACCAGATTCTCTTATCAAACATGATTAATTATTATATTAGATAATTAAAAATAACAGAAGACTAAAAATCACGAAGAAACGGAATAGCAGAAAATCTCATCAGAAACTGACTTTTTGATCCGATGCGGAACATCAGAATATCGATCTTCTTGGTTTAGCGATCGTAACCTCGTTTCTGTTTTGGATCCATAACCAAGTTTGTCAACCCATACGCTGGATGACATATGCTCCAACCGTTGTCTAATTTAATATGATGAAAAATCTTTTGACAAAACCAGTTCAATATTAAAAAGGTTCAGATGGGATAATCTTACAGAGATGCTTTATGTCCACCTCAAAAACCGAATTCCAAAAAGTCATTGTAGGTTAACCAAAAAATATGGTTTGTCAGAATTCCAAAAGACACTTTATGTGTACCTCAATAAAGTCGTTTGCTTTATGAACTATTAATGTCCAAAAAAACTAAAAAAAAAGGAATTGTAGTTAACTCACTTTATCTTTTTTCCAAAGACATAACCTGATTCTCGTTAACCGAGTCAAAAACAAAAAGGTTTTCAAGCAACACCTCATGACCTCACTACCTCAAAGGCTAATGACTAGCATTGGTTCATGGGAAACTCAAAAATATTACTCGTTTCATTCAGGTATTGTCAGAATAGCTGTTGATAAAGATTGTTATCTACAATATTTAATTCTGAAAAAACGATCAAGACAGAAAACTTATTCGTTCCGTCTAAAAATTCGTTCGTTTGAATCTAACAGATTACTAGAACGAAAACTTTATTCTTCAAAAGAGAAAATCAGTAAGTATGGAGGAAGCCACTTACTTGTGAGGGAGGATTACTCACTGATTACTTGAGTCGTAGAACACTCCAAGCAGCGTCGATCGCAACGTCGATCACCTTTTTCTGAATAAGAACTTCTCAAGAAAACTAATGCTTTAAGATTGTTAGGGTTAGGGTTTAAGCACGAGGTTGCTTAAAGCATTACACCCTGAGTATCTAGTTTGGAATACCCAGACCGCTGCTTCCAGCTAGTATTTATAGAATAAATACTGAATTCTATTGGTAATTGGACTCTCCTACAAGGCCCATTACACCGTTAGATCGTAACTAATCTGATGGCTCATATTAGAACATAAGTTGAGTATGACCCAAATACCTCAACAATAAGTTGGGTATAACTTGAGTACCTCAACCTAATTGGTTATGACTCAAATACCTCAACAATAATAAATGGAAAAGAGAAGAGAGGGATATGAAAACGGTCCTTCTCTCAAAATTTCTCCACTTATCCAAAACACAACTCAAATTATCTATTCCTATGGTTGCTGTCAGCTAGTGTGATTGTATTGCGACTTGCTTTAAGGCTTGTGTGATTCAAATGGTTTGTGCTTGAGTTACCGTTGATGAAATTGTAGGGTTAGCTTGGTCTTGCTCTTGCTGTCTCTCTTGTTTCTTTCTTTTCCTTATTTTTTTATCCTTCAACATTTTCCTGGCACTCATAGACGTAAACGGTGCACTATATTGTTACCATTGCTTCTATATTCGTAATTTAACCATCCCTATCTACCAGGACATCTTTTAAATTATACCTTTCATAATTGATGCTTCATCATCCACAAATAGGATTTATTCTTGCACTCATCCTCGAGTGACAAAATTCTTGAACCTAGAGTCTCAAACCCTAGTTGTTTCTGCTAGCAAATCCATTCTACTGGGCATGCGACAGGAATTTGTGAAAAATGCAGATTTGATGTAAGTTAAGATCCCTCTTTTTCAGTATTCATTATCAGTCAGTTTTGCCTTTACATGATCCTTTATAGGGAGGTTTCTTCTCTCCATGGGGATGTGGATATACATCGGTCTGGATAGGGAGCCAAATTTCAAACTTAATTTTCATCTAAATAAGATTTAGGTGTTGACATGCATCTCATGTATGTCTATGCACTTTTGCAGTACTGCGCGCCCACTGTATGCATTCTCCAATGGCCCTGGATGTGTATAGTTTTACTGAAGGTTGACGTGTGTACAGGGGACTGGTTGTCTACCTGTCAAGAAAATTAGGTCCCATATAAGCATGCCACATGGCATAACAGGTGGCTGTAAAGAGAAGGATCTCTCCATGGCATTGAAGCAACAATTTACCCTTACTTTTATGTACTAAAGTAATCCAAAAGGTACATTTCAGAAGGTAGCATTCCATATTCTCTATTGCTCTGGTATTTCAAACTGTCAGAGAGCAAGGACTTTTCTTCTGAATCAATTTAATTCCCTTGCTAGTCACCCCTTCTAATGATATTTAGAACTCAACACACACTGCCGTCTTTGAAGGATAGAGTTTCCAGTTAATTCCTGTATTTTGTTTTATTTTATTTCTTTGGGGGCTGTGGGGTGGGGTGTTGGTTAGAACTCCTTTGAAGTTGTGAAGGTTTAATGTTTGGGAAAGTATCTGAGCCCATAGTGCATCTTACTCTCAGAGATATTGAATTTTGTATTATTTTAAAGAAGGATAACAACAATGATGCCAATTTGTGCCCTCATCCTTCACAGTATGTTATTCCTAGTGATGATGATGATGAAGTTGAAGCTCGCTCTGTAGTATTACCTTATTCTCCAATGTAGTACTTTAGCTTCCTATTTAAACAAAAGGGTTTTCTACTGCAAAATCTTGGCTTTAAGTGTTTTTACAGTTGTTGATGCTGCAGCATCAGACAATTTCATCTCTTTGTAATTTTGTTTGAGCACATAGCCTTCTGCAATGTCGGCGTGCCTTGTCAGCAACAATCTCCTCCAGTGGCACATCAGCCTGCTCTTCTTTACCTCATGACATGTGCTATTTGATTGACAAACAAATTAAAGATTTTAATGGGAGCATGACCAATTGGAGTTGAGAGTCTGGGAGAGTTTATGCAGATAGGCATTGGATAAGTAAAAATATTGATTTATTTATTTTCTCTCTTAATTTCTGCCATAGATAGAAGTAGAATCGAAATCAAAGGTTCCCTTTTTTTCCTTCTTCTTTTCTTTTCTTTTCGGTTTTAGAGTTCAATATGGAGTAGATCACTATTTAAGTTTCAAGATAGGAATACGATTTGTTTTATTTTGTTCTACAAAAATGCATCTGCTCCCACTGTTGAGATTAGAGACATGAATGAAAAGTGTTTATGAATTGAAACTGATGGCTGCCATGACCTGCGCATGACTCTCTTGCATTTCTGATATTCTCCTTCACCTCCCTTTGCTCTATTCTTCTTTCTTCTTTACTTAATTATCTGCTATTTTTTCCTAACTGTTGTTCTCTGTTGCTGGCTAACTAGCTGTCTCTTATAAGTTAATCACAATCTTAGTAAACAAGTGCTTAGATTGAGGTTTTCACCAATGAGATACCCTTACTTGAAACCCCAAAACCCTGGTTTCTGAATGCCCTTCCATCATTTTAATTAAAACTTAGGTTTCATATTTGAAGTTAACAATAACACTGGATTCAGTTTCAGAACTCTGAAACTTTTGGCTTCCTTGCTGTTTCGAGGTGTATTAGTTATTGAGAGAGCCTTGAGTTATGAATCTCCAGCCCAGTTAATCTGATTGGTTTGTGAAGAGGATGAAATCAAATGAAACCTGATTCATTGATGCTATGCCTAATCTAGTTGACCATTAATTCTGGTTCAATAACTGAACCAATGGAACCAGAATTAAAAGAAATAAAAGAACTATTTAACCAGAAGAAACCAGGCTGTGTTAAGCCTCGAATCAGTCTGCCAAGGAACACATCAGTCCAGCTAGTTCTTCTTGGCCCTTCTCCAATATTTCTTCTGTTTGTCATCACTGTCCTTATGTTGTCCCTCCTGGGTTTTTAGGTGCGTTTGGAAAACAAAGCTACAATCCGTAATGGAATATTATGTTTGAATCCTAAAACAGTAACTGTTTTAGGAGGTCGTGTTGAATCACTTTATGAAGAATGGCAGCTGACTCGGAAATATTCTGGTTTTTCACGCTCGACCTTGAGGCTATCTCAGAAAAATGATGGTGATGGACCTCCACCATTTGAGAAGTTGAAAATTGGGGCTGGCTCCCAGAAGAATGCCCAAGCCCAGAATTCTTCTTGTAAGTATTCTAAACATAATTATACAGCATTTCTTATTCCCTTTTTATTGCTTCTGAACTTCTCAAATCCCAAAAATGGCTTGGGACTTAGGAATAGGATATGAAGATATGTTGAATTTGCTGATGAGGGCGTTCTAGCTTTACTACAGTAGAGTCTTAGAGTGCATCTTAAAGGGTCGGCAGCAGTAACAGGGTCTCCTTGTGAGATCCAGATGCTACCATACTCTATTCAGGACTGGAATAAAATTTGAGAAATGGGTGTAGTTGCCTTGTAGAAGTTAATTTGCCTCAACTTGTGACTGGAGTGACCTTACTTGTGGTTGATTGGCAAGAGCACTTGATTCTGTATGTTATGTACCAAACATGGTCAAGATACATTTTGAGGTTGGTGGAGATTCTAGGTATTATTGACAATTAACTAGTAACAATCCTTCTTTTAAGGATTTGCTGGTAATCTTGGTTACCAGTGGTATCATGCATTTATTGATGTGGTTTTAATGTACTGTGAACTTTCTTTTCCTTGTAAATTAGTGTTATTTCATGGAGAAAGTTGTGTTCATATGCAATTGACTCCTAATGGTATGGTATGTAGATGCTTCGGAACCTACATCAAGAGCACCTGGACCTACCCTTGTTAAACCTGGTGGTGGAAATTCTCTGAATCAAACTCTTGACTCAGTAGTTGATCAGATGGATGGTGATCTGAAGGCAGCTTCCTTGACTGGAAATGCTGAAAAAAACCCAAGTACTTCTGAATCCAGACTGAAAGAAGGTATCAGGAAATTTAGTTATCTACATTTATTTTCTTAATAATTAATAATTTCAAATTCTGTGCTACCCCGTCTCTCTTTTTCTGAAGTTCTATACTACTATATGTTTGCAAAGCTGTAGTTATATTGTTGTCTGTACTTTCACAGTGGCTGAAGCAGTGCCTGTTCAAAATCAGGCCGCTGCACAGAAGCTTTTACAGAAAATGAATCAACCATCCCACGATGATCGGCACTCTCGACACTTTAGAGGTCCAAGAAATAGAGGAAAAGAAAAGCAAGAAGAGCAGTCCCTGACATTAGATGAATGGGAGAGGCTAAAGGGTGGGGGGAAGCCTCATTTAAGAGTTGGGGTTCAAGACATCAGTCGTGATGAGGAGATCGCTTGGCAGCTTCAAAATCAATTAGATATCGAAGATTCCCATGTATGCATTTTATTTGATTTCTTGTTCTGATTAATAATATCAGACTTTGGAAATCGAGGGATGTGGTGAATTTTTGTTAAGAATGTGAAAAAGTTGAAAAAGATCGCAATATGAAGCTTGGTAAATGTTACAGTTTACCATCCACCCCCCCCCCCCCCCAAAAAAAAAAAAAAAAAAAAAAGAAAAGAAAAGAAGAAGAAGTGCGTACCACTGTTTTTATCGTTACTGTTATTATTTTATTCAGGGTTTTGTGTTGTCTTGCTCCGGGTATCTTATTTTCTTTAGAACTTGCAGGTAAATGCAGGCAATGATATGGATGCAGAGAAGATACGGATGAGCATGTTCAATTTTGAGAGGAGAGATGAATTGAATAACCAAGGTAGGATGGGTTCTAGAGGAAGAGGAAGGGGGAGAGGAAGAGGAAGGAGGAGATTCTGAGGATCAGTTCTTGTTTATCATTGACTCATCTTCTTTGGTAGGTCTTATGGGTTTCTTTTTCCTTATTTAATAACAGAAGAAAGAAACTCCTTTTTGATTAACCGTACTACAGTTGCCATTACTGATAAATTTCATGATTCCTGTCCTGAAGGCCAAGCATCAACGAAAGTGGATTAGATTCCCCATGATCTGAAGTCAGTGTTTTGCCACTTTAAAGGTATGGACTTACCTTGGGTGTTCCACTTTGATGATCTTAATGGTAATTTATGGTGTTTCAGTATTTGTTTGTATGTCACTAATGAATTGTCAGTGAATCATATGCTTGGGAAATTGCTTTGGGTTTAATTTTGCTTTAGCTTCTTCCTTCTCAAATTAATATCTTCTTGCTAGAAACTGATTTGATTTGAACACCCGTATTCATGCTTTTAAAATTGTTGACCTACTGTAATAATTATGTGGATACCATTCAATCCAGATGATTATTAAATTAAAAATAAGGGGAAGCCTTTTGCTCAAAAGTTTTGAACTATTGGTGAAAAAAAAACTGTTGCTGGAAACTTCCACTGAAGATTTTATTTGACCTTCTCCAAGCTTGCCTGGTGTGGTTTTCTAAACGATTCCAGTGTTGGTTAAGTTGTGCTATTACAATTGAGGAGCAAGAGGTAAGACTGTTACATTTGCCCTTCAAGACCTACTAGTATAGTGGGAGTCTCCTGCGCTGGGAAACTTCTTTAGAACCTTTCGGTGTATTACATTGCTATGTGCACACTTGGTTTCAAACTTCTCTATTTGAGCTGGTAGCACAATGAAGTTGAGACAGTCCTGGTCCTTGGCGACAAAATCTAAGGACTTTGCCAGCTAAAGGGCTTCAAACCTTTATATGCCCTTACTGGGAAGCTGCTCATGTAGTAAGAGTTCATGATACAGTTACCATGATTTTTTGGTGACAACAGGTGAGTTTGCTTTCTCTTTTTTAATTTTTAATTTTAATTTTAAGTTTGTTTAGCCATTTGCAGGTCCATCAGTTTCTGGAGCCACTTGGTTTCATCTAAGCTTGGAAGAATGAGCATTATGAGTTAAAAGTCAATGATAAGTGTTGTGATTCATATGCAGATTGCAAAGCAGAGAGGATCATATACGCGCGGGAGAAGACTGCTTGTATCATATTTTTCTTGTTGGCTGGACCCCTTTTTTTTCTTCCCTTTCCTGATGTATTACTTGTGTTGCTGAACCGGTGGAAATAGTTTTGTATGTACAGGCGTTTTATTGATATTTTTGCTTGCAAATTTTCATTGATGTAAATTCATTCGTCTTTGAAAAATCTACTTCCACAGAAAAATTCCCTTCGCACTCTTAGTCATGGTGATTGAAATCTTAAACAACCGTCAGTACTCATGTAGGCTATAAATCATATTTAAACCATCCTGAGCTCAATTGAAGCATGGATGATTGTGTATGTGTTAGTTATATTTTTCAAATTACAAAGTATATTCCTATTCAGAGAGAGAGAGAGTCTGCTTATATCAGATAATTTATTTATTCATTTATTTGGATTATGATGGCTCCAAAAATGTTAGATTTAGTGGAGCTGCTCTTATGTTTTCAATATCATGTGTTTAATCCATTTGGAAGAAAAAAAATTGTGTGTCGTTTCTTTTGTTCAATCTCTCTCTTAATATGATGAATATTCCTAAGATACTTATGCACCAAAATGCTAATTATTTTGATAAACTGAGGTGGTATTTATTATTTTAAAAGTTTAATTAGCAAAAATACAACTACAACATATGCAGGGGAGGTATGCATAAATTTTCCAAAAACAACATTACTCATTTGCCACAGTTGAATACTAATTTAAGCAAAAGAAGAAAACAAAGTTAAAAATAAGAAGTAAATCAGAAATAAGGTTTTAACAGGACACTACAGCCTATAGGTGTGATCCACAAACCGTTCTGTTTTCACGCTTATTTATTTATTCCAAATTTTACATAATTTCACCTTAATTTTCCATAAGAGTAATTACAAATATAAATAGATAGTGTATGCAGCAGAGAGACATCAGAGGCAGAAGGGCCTGTTGGATGTTGAGCTCTTTTTGTGTTAGCAGCAGCAACAGAGCATCTCCAAGCAGCACTCACAAGTCTCGAAGCAGCAGAAGCAGCAACACAGTGCAAACAAGCTGCACAAATCCCAGACATAATAAACATATGCATATCGTATCAATTGCAACCCATCAAAGACAATTAAGTATTTCTATGGGATCTGATAGATGGTTATTCTACAGATCGATCTTAATTTCAGAAAGTAAATGGTCACAGGGCTTAAGAGAGGGAAGGGAAATACAAACCAAGCATAGATGCAGCCCTTATCTTCATGGCGTTTCATAACGTGTTCCATGTATGACATCTCTTGCATCGTTGGTGCATCCATTTGATGATGATCTCCTCTGTAACTCACAAACACTCACAACAGAAAGTTGACTTCAATATGTTTCAGTATAGCAGGAAGAGAGCAAAGATTTAAATAGATAGGGAGAAGCTGAAGAACTGGTACCACTTATTTCATACTGATTATGGCTCCTTTTAACTAATTATCTAATGGGTCTATTCTCAAGGTTACTTCTTTCTATTTCTCACTCTATCGCCATTAATTCCCACTTGAAAATGGATATAATTTTATTTATTTTTATTGTATTTGGTTGGTTTTATCGATATAGACTATGAGGATTTGATATTTGAAATGAAAGGGAAGGGAAGAGATGGTGACATGCATCAGGAATATGCCATTTGAGGTGCTCTTCAACGGCCTCACGATTGGAAAATTTTGGACAGTTCTGTTTTTGTTTTCTTTTTAAATTATGTGAAAACGAGTGTTTGGTTTGGAACTTCGGATTCCTTGAGGTGGGTAAAACGAGTTACGTACCTTAACGTATAGATTAAATGTTGTTTTATTTCAATAAGACTTAGAAGCTGCTGGGGTCCAAGCAAAACTGCACAAGATGACCAGATTTAAATACTCTAAAAGGTGACCTGTTTGGTTTGGATGATTTTTAGGTTGCTTGTTGATCAAATCTTCTATCGCTACACGTTTTTCATTTAACAACGGTCGTCATTGAAGAGTTCTTAATCTCTTCTTTCACTTTCAGTTTTCAAGAGATTCTTTTGAATGTTTCTCTTGGGTGAATGTTTTCGAAAGAAACAGAGTATATGTTTGTAGGGGTGAGCCTTTAGATCTTTTTTTTTTTTTGGTAAACCAGAGCCTTTAGATCAAGATATTGGTTTCGTATTGAACGCCAATATGTATGTATCTACATATATCAGCTGATTATTTAAAAGGTGCATTTTTTTTTCTGGTGAACTATCGAATTCAGACAAAGAGAGTTATTATAAACTAGTATCAATATTGACTATGATCAAACCCAGGTTACAAGATTACGCACCCTTCCCCTAGATATGATCTGGTTACTTGGGTAGCTGATCTGATTAATCATACAATTCGGATTTGGAAGGATGAACTGATTAGGGAAGACTTTTCATGAGGAAGATGCCCAAGAAAATTTTCAGGTTCAACTAGTCTATATCTGATAGTCCTCCCTATGAAGGAATGCTAGTTTAATCTGAAAAATTGCTCGGGCACCTAAGAAGATATGGCTAACTGAAAGCTGATTCTTCACTAAACCACCCCCTACCTACCTCCCCTCTCTCAGATTCCTAAGAAGACAGAGAGAAGTATATGGAAGTGTCAAGCTGCCCCCAAAGTCCAACATTTTCTCTGGAGAGCTTTAGCTGAGGGTCTAGCTACAGCCACTGAACTGAAGAAGAGAGTAGCCACTTGATGCTTGATTGCTTGCTGCCTGAGATGTGTAGTAATGGGGAAGAAACTGTACTAGCATATCACCATGAGCTATTATCCTAGCTCGAGTTGTTTGGTTCATATTTGAGTTGGGGGTTTGCTGCTCCACAGGATAAACTTTCCCTAACTAGCTCTATTTACACCTGGAACAAACTAGGGACTGACAAACAACAAAAACAGAGGATTCAAGGGATAGCAGCATACCTATGTTGGGGGCTCAGGAAGGCAACAAACAAATTTATTTCTTTATGGGAATCGAGGGGAAAAGAAGAAGAAGAAGAAGATGGTGTCTCCAAATTGAACACACAAGCTGGCTGCACTTCAGAGTTCTGAAGGCTGGATTGGTGTCATTATTCAGGGCAGTGATGATAAAGTGTTACTTGCTGTCTTCCTCCCTTCCTCAAAGCACTAGCAGCTAGGGAAGGTCTCCTACTTGTTGTCTTAAAGGGAATTGATAAGAGTGATTGTCAAGCCCTTGTTCATATCATGATCTCAGCTCAAACTCAGTATCACCTCACCTATGCTATCCAGAATACTGTAGAGGAGGACATCTGTTATCTTTCCTCTACATTTCAGTCTTGTGTTTTATCTCTTGTTCCCAGAGAGTGGAACACTGTAGCTCCAAAAGGCCTTTTCTTTTCTTCCCTAGGCTGGATGAATTGGTCACTTTCCAAACCGTCGCTTTTGGATCTCTGTAAACCTGACTCCATTCATTATTCCTGCGCGGATACATGAAGCTTCTCTAATACCCAAAAAGAATACAATGACCATAAAAATGATGGATGAGCAGGTAACCTTTTTCTTTGTTCTCAAAATTGTACTGCTTTCAATGAAGACTAATACCAATGATTTTAAAACATGAATGGTTGTTCTATTTCTTTTCATCCATGGTGAAGCTAGAATCTCTGGATAACACTCTTTTGTTTAGCATATGATACGATTTTCTCAATCAATCACAATCGATTGTGGGTTGGAGTTACTTTGTAACACTGGAGTGCAATCAAAGGCTCATATAATCAACCTTCTAAATTACAGCTGCAAACGTTTGTAGCTTAAATAACGGTATCCTATACTGGGCATCTTCCTGAATGCTCTTACAGGCTAACCACTCACTCCCTTTGCTTCTTTAATCAATAAAACCCAATTTATACCTGAAGGACTGCAGATCGAATCAATGTGACTTTCGCCTTCACCTGCAAGTGATACTTGATAGCCAAATGCCCCCTGACAGATCCACCATGTTACCATAATTCCAGAAGCTTTTACATCTATCAAACAGACTAGGAAGTTGAATGGTAGATTAAAAGGCAGAAGAAGCACATGGATTTCACTGAGATTTCAGGTCGTGTGGAGAAACACACCAAAATGGAACCCAGTGCAGCAAAGGCATGCAACCATGTCCCAAGTCCCCCAACTCGAAGCAAATGCATTCCAACATTTTAGCCACCAGGGCTGTTGAAGAACCACGCACCTGGGCTTCAATATCAATATCCTACATCAAATGGGGTCCAGAGATTTCAATCCAAGGGGGAGACTAAGCCAGCTTTAATATCAAGATTCTGCCTTTTAACATTTAGGATAAGCAACTGCAGAAAAGTAGACAATGGGAATGCAGGTTTACAAGCAAAACCTCGACCAGGAATGAATAACTTGTTAGTACAAGTGAGCTTTTGAGTGCCATCCACATCCAGTAAGCAGCCCTTCTCCACTGCTTATTTTGGAATCCAGGCATCCAAGCACCACCATCATCCACCATTCAAGGAAAAACCCCCTAAACCCAAATTACACCCCCCAAAAAGCCAACCTGTGAACATGGTTTACTACATTTCATCTTCTCCGCCGAGAAAATGAAAACCAAAAGGAGGCAAGCACAGGCATTTAAAAGAAACAAAGGAAAAGCGCACTGCTAAACTAAATTTAACACGCAATAGCACTTGCTGTAGGTGTTATGAGAACTGCTGTATTTCCAGTCACCGGTTGCACACTGGCAACTGTCTCAAGACGCTCCCATGTCAGCCTCCTCTTTTCTGCTGCAACCCTTCTCTTCTCTTCTTCTTCCTCATACTTGCCCTGGCAAATTACAACCAGCTCTTCATCCATCTCAGAGAACATTTTCTTCAAATTTACAGTTAGGTTGAGAACCGCCTGGTTCCAATGGTTCCGTATGTTCTTCTCTAATGCTGGGTAGATGAGAGGCAGGATCACCTGCCGATTGTGTGCAATTAAACCAATGATATGATCATTGTTCCATAAAAGAAGGGCTCGTTCAGCTACCTGGAGAATGGGAAGAAAAAATTAATGTGAAAACAAAAGAAGGAAATGTAGGTACAATGACAATAACGAACTACCACAGACACTGAAGCAACCTGTAGTGCTACATTCATATGCACATCCATTGAAATCAACTATCCTCATATGGGTGCAAGTAATATAGATGCCATCTATACACCTTCCCATTACATATAACACTGAATGGAAACCAGATTTATGACTAAACCACAATGGAACATTGTTATTAATATAAGAAATTTTAATAGATCTCAGCAGTCCAAAATTAATGCCTACCACAATGGAACTTTGAATATTGCTGGATTCCATAGAATCTGGCTTTGATTTACAATCTAGGTTTAATTGAATCTGGTTCTCTAAAATCAGATTTGCAACAGAAAAAATGTTTGGTTGGTCCAAGTCTAAAACTTAAATCTACCTAAAAAACTGTTTGGTTAATGTGGATTTGGGCTATTTAATATCTATTTAATAACCCTGATTCCAGATTTAAGAGTCTAATAGTCCAACTTTCACTGAACACATAACTATGTATTAAAGTATAATTTTTTATAAGATGCATTGAGATATAATTTTTTATTCTATAAAATGCATTAAATATATTACTCCACAGTTTAAGTTTAAAAATCATGAACTGAACTGTGTAAGAAATTATGATTGGGAAAGGACTGCAACTATGGAAAAAAGAAATAATGGAAAACTTAGATTTAGGAAGAGGATTAAACAGTTTTTATCTTGTATCCAAGAAGATAATAACTATTATCTACCATTATCTGACATTAATGCTACTTTCACTGTTTTAAACACTTATTATTCGCAAGTAATCATCATTAGTTCTTTTCATTTTTTCACCATAAATTGAACTGGAAGAAGCCCAAGACATTTCCAGTTGTGGATTTGCAGACTTGCAGGCCTCAAGCAAGTTAAATTGAGGATGATTGCCTGCAGTGAAATTGTCAAGGCCAAGGATGCCATCGCCACAGCGCTTCAATGTGGCCGATTCATGGGTACCAACAAATCCTGCAGCACCATTATTAACAAAGTACAGAATGGCCATTGCATGAGTGAACACGAGCAGAGGAGCAGGCACACTTCTCCCATGCCGGACCACCCCAGTTAGATGTACGAAGAGTTCAGCGAGACAAATCAAGCGATGGAGGAGGAGGAGGATCCGAGGAAGAAGATGAGAATCAAGCCAAGAAAAATAAATGACCAAAAGGTAAGCTTTGCTAAAGAAGAATGCCACCAGAGCGATGAAGGAAAGATGATATGTCCATCATGAACTTCCCAGACGTCGATGGAATGTCGTCGAGATGAGAAATCAGCTTCAGCTGTGACATTGAACCCAAAATTGCCTGCAAATCTTCGAAGCCCTTTCGAGACCCTTCCCCTCACCCTTTTACCAATTTCTTCCTCAAACGAAAACCGATGTCAAGAGGGTTAGGGTTGAGTCTTCAAATTCTAGAACCTATTCTGATGTGGTTGACAGAGGAATCCTTGGTTAGATGAGTGAGAGAGAGAGAGAGAGAGAGAGAGAGAGAGAGAGAGAGAGAGAGAGAGAGAGAGAGAGAGAGAGAGAGTTGAGAAACCTTCACGTTGGAGAAGATCGAAAGTAGAATGAGCTCATTCATTTTCAGCGAGGTTAATGTCTTTTATACCGTGGATTAAAAAGTAGATTCAATCTTGAGTATAGGTTTTGAGACATCTCGGCTTTGGATCCATTTTAGTGTAAAAAGTATATTTAAGTGAACCATGTGATTCTAGTGAATCCACTAATTTTTTTTAACCAAACGGTTTTTTAAATCCTAAATCATGATTCTATCAAAACTAGTTTTATAGAATCCAACAGCCAAACACTTGCTTGAGGAAGTCCTGGTGAAAAGGATCTCCGAATCCATGGACTTGATAAGAATGACTAAAGTTGAAGTATATCCCTTTATGGGATAATCAACCATCAGTATAACCACAAAACAAACAGCACTGCAATTCAGTGATCCCCGTTGATCAATGATTTGACCAAGACAAAATTTCCTACGCATCTGCTACAGTTACAGACAAAAAGCAAATCCCAGTGCTAAGTAAGCAGAAATGACAATTCAGAGAATCCAACAGGATACCTCCCATGCTCCTGTAACCTAACTACTACATATGCACTGACTGTCCAAATATCAGGTAATGAAAACCAGTTTCAAATAAAAAAGCTAGCTCATAATAAGATCAAAATACAGGGAAACAAAACCAGAATTTCGAGAAGTTCAGTAACATAAGTCACTAGATTATCAGAATAGACCAGGCTTTAGTCAAATAGCATATCATATTAGAGGAATCAGCCTGCAGAATTTGACGAAGTGACACCAGAATAAAGACATTTAGAAGAGAGTCCAGGTGCTATTAGGGGAGAGAATAGTGGTACTAAATCCACTGCCAATAAATTAGAAATCTCAGGATTGGTAATATTACTTTAGACAAATGTCCACAAACCTCAGTTTAGAGTCAAATCATAAGAGCAACTTGTATATGCTAAATGCAAAATAACAGAATGGCTTGCTAGTGGTTGCATAGATATAGATAAACTCTCAGAACAGAACTAGAAGTAGCCTAAATAAAAAACTAATGAAACTAGCCACTTCAATGATCTAAAAAAGAGTTGAAACAAGTCTTATTCTAAGTTCTCACAGAACTACCAACTTTTATTTCAGCTTCAAGTGGATTATTGGAACTCCTACTGGATCAAAGGTCCATCAGGCATAGAACTCAACCCGGGTCTATTTCCACTGAAATAAGCCTACTTCTCGTGATTTATATGCATCACCAGGCAACAGATGATGATGATTCATCATATCCGCAAGCAGAATTCAAAAACTGTATCTGCAAGTGAAATTCAAAAAGTGTATAACCTTTTGACTGAAGTTAATAACACTGTCAACTAACAATGGACAAGCCTCCGTCGATTCTAATACAAATCAGATGGTCATTAGTCAGAAACAGCTGAAACCAGCTAAAAACCCTGGAAAAGAAAATCAGGAAAAAGAGGCAACAACTTCCCTAGATTTTTATTTCATAATTCCTTGGTCATATCGCTTTGCAGATTTTGCTACAAGAGGTAAGCCCCATGAATTTCCTGTCACTTCACCAGCGAAGTGAAGGGAAAAGACTGCCCAAAAGAATGATTCTTCAAGTGCATTCATGACAAAATCAATTCTATGAACCATGCTTCTGATACAGACCCAGGAACTCAAGTTTAATGGCTGACAAAACATAATTCTCGTGTTCAGCCTGACTAGCAGGAAGAGTGCTTTGCAAAGCTTAGCTGAGAATCTTTCTTATAACTGCATACATGGGAACTTGGTGAACAAAGCAACATGTGAGAGAAGCAAGTCCACAGAAATGGATAATAATAAAGGAAAGACAGCTGATCAAGGAAAAACTGGAGTTAACTTCCTTAACGAACACAATATAACAGCTAATTTAGTTTTATCATTTTATCATTATTATGTTTTCGAGTAAGAAGCAGCTAATATAGTTTCAACCATCCAAAATGTTGATCACCAGTAAGACACAATTACGCAAAGAGGAAAATACGACTCCAAAATACAGTCACTGAGATAAAAATGTACTGTCTTGAATAAGTGTATGACTCATGCTAGAGAATCCAACAGACCATGTATGTATAATCCAAGTTGATCACAGAGAGATACTAACAATGAAGGTTGATTAGCAAAATTCAAACCACTAAAGTTTACAAAACCACCATAAAGTAAAGGATCAGGAAAGTCACCTGAAAATGGGGGCTATTAAGACAAGAACCAATCCGCCGAAACAACGGAATCATGATCTTCTGGAATTCTGCCACGTTTGTAGCTTCCAAAACCTCTTCCAATTCACTCAAGAACATGACTTCCTTCTGACTATTTGTTACTGGCCAGTACTTTAACAATCCCTTGATTACAGTAATCGTCAACTTGGGTTCTTTCTCTATAAATTGTGTGAGGCAGTAAGACAACTGTTGGAGGTAAACACCCACAGACTTTGGTTTATGCAGAGGAATCAAAGCCCTCCATAAAAACATCTTGTGTTCTTCCTTCAGTGGTAACGCAAACCCACTAATTACACTACCAAATACCTCCAGCAACTCAGCAATCCCATTATGCCGGTCCGTCTCAAAGACAAAACGATAAAAGATATTGCTTACAGCCTTGCGAATGTAAGGCCTGTGAACCATAAACTTCCCATAAATCCTATGTAGAATTGTTTTCAAGCAATCACGTTCTCGAGGATCCTCAGAATCGAAGAGATCAAGCAATCTCAGGATAAACGAATGATTAATGTACTTCTTTGCTACCTTGGAATCTAGAGAAGTGGAAGTAACAAATCGAAGTAGTAGGTCGTACACAATCTGCAAATGTGTCCAAGCAGGATCAAACATGGGTTCTTCATCATCTGCCTCACCACCAGCAGAATTGGACCTGTAGTTAGGAGGAAATACCCTAAAGAGATTAACTGCACACATTTTACATACTGCAGCAATTGCCGGCTCCGTGAACTTAGCTGATCCAGAAGCAACAAACTCAACGATCTCTATCAAAGCCTCACGCTTCAGATCTTTCTCCACAGTGTCCTTATTTGGGTCATTGAAGTCAAAAACCATACAGCAGAGGTTCAACTTACTAACGAACAGATTCTGCCTTTCCTGGTTTGGAACATCTTTGAAAGAAAGAAGAGGTTCGATTCCAGCCACCACACTAGAAGGGAAAACAGCCGAGGACATCCGCTTTATGGAATTTGATCGACCCGTGAGAGCAGTCCCACTGCTCGTTCTTTGGATCCCATTGCCAGATGCTACAACATTGTTGCCGGAAATTCCACCAGCAGAGTCAACAACTTCAGATTTCGGTGACTTCCGAGGGAATCTACTGAGGAATTGCTTAAACATGGCGGCAAAGTTGGAAGTAGAGCAAGCCTAGATCAAGCCCATAGCGCTCGATTCAAGAAAGAAAAGCAAAGCTACGTTCCTGTTTACCAATAAGAAGCCCTAAGCGCGTTGGTCACTCTCTTAACAGCAAAATCAGTCATTAAAAAGACAAGATCTTTACTGCAAATATGAAACAGACGAAACAATCCTGAGATAGATCTACATGGCATGCATGAAACTACTAACTAAACCTAAGATCGCAGACACTACAGATAGTTCTAAGAAAGGAAGATCATATTTTTCCAAATAGAAAGTCATAAAAAGGGAAGTATAAGAACCTATAATTTCCTGAAGAGGAGATTTCCTTGGAAGCAAAAGCAGCACTCATGCAAGGATGGAAACTAAGTAGAAACCTCATAAACACCAGTCTCGGGCATGAAACCAGCAAAGCTGTTCGTCTCTGAAGCCAGAATTAACGATTCAAGAAAAAAAAAACCACTTGACGAAGGAAGAAGAGGTGAGAGTGACATGGAAGTTGCAGAAATTGTCGAGCTCATCCACATAAAGACAGAGATTTGTGAGAAGATGTTTTGAGGGTTCTGAGCATGTCGAACAGTTCCTTCACCTCTTCCGTTCCATGAAAGATCAATGATGTGTCTCTCTCTCGATTGAAGAGAAGAAAGAGGTGCCAATTTCTGAGAAATACAGGAACGTTACCAAGCAGCAAAAAATAAAGTAGAAAAAATGATTTACGAAAATTTTTAAAAATTAAAGTGAAAGCTTTTGGGTCATCTGGTGGGATTGTGGGGTGGAAAGTAGAAATTATTCTTCGAAATTATAAATAGATATAAATTAAATTAAATTAGAATCCTTTTCTGAATTTATAAAAATTAAAATTCCTGATATGATTTATGAAATATGTAAATCACGGGTCTTGTCTAGCATGCGCAGCGGGTGTCGCGTCGTAATGCTGTTGTGATATCCGTGTAAAAATGTAATCCGGTGGCAGGCGACACTGCACGGCCCGTTCAGAGATCCTCTCAGACAGAAACAGATAAGGCAGAACAGGGAGAGAACAGAGCCTCGAGGTCCAACTAGCCCACAAGCCCATAGGCCCAATAAGTGATGCCCATATCTTATCCATTTCTAACGTATGTCGCATTAATGAAAAGGTTGAATTACATTTATCAGTAACATTGTTTTAATAAATTTAATTATTAATTTTTTACATGACTTATAAATGAATTTTAACCATTAGATATGATGTTGGGACACATATCATTCATCGATAAGAAAAATGGATGTCTATTTCTGGAAGGAAAATGGATTGAATGAATTTTCATCACTAAAGACTTCTTGTCGGTGCTTACTCTACACGAATGTGGAATGCCTACTTACACTCACCTTGACTATGCTATAATTTAAATATAAAACGGACTCCGCACCTTAGTTTTAAGGCAATATGAACTCTGAGCTAAGGCATTGCTGCATTTGTCTTTTGCCAGCCAAGCAACCTTTCGAGGCTGAAATGCCCTTTCAATTCACAATCAGATAACAGTGGGCCAGTGGCATGGCTATATTTTATCCGTTGGTATAACCACAACAAATACAATACAAGCTGTCGACATTTGGACGCCTTGTAAAGTGTTACACCAATATCAGAATCAAAACAAGCTAAAAGAGTATCACTTGAGGTGGTATGTACATATCAAATAAAGGCTCTTTTATTATAAAGATGAACTATCAATTCTGATTTAATGGAAGTAAAAGAATGAAGAAAAAAAATGCAATTTTTAGGGCTAAACGTTAGTACAAATGCTAACAGAGCTGCTTGAAAAACAAGAACCTGTAAAAGTAATCTCATTCAAAGAGAAAATTCGAAAATATCAAACACTGATGGTCCACAGACAGATAATCTTATCCTGTGGAAAACAACATAAGAAAAGTCAAACTTTTGTACTCTTTTGGTACTTTTTTGTCCAACCTCATTTTTCATGCAATAGATTTCATATTTGTTCATACAATGTTTACCTAAAAATAACAAGCATGGCCCATGATTTGTCTACATAATGTTTTATGTTTTTGTCAAAAAAATGAATCGTCTTTAATATTGTATACTGAAAAGGATAAATTTAATTTTAAAATGAATGATGATAAAAAAAAAAAGTTAATTACCTTTCAAACTTCAAATTAATATATATTTATATTATTTTTTTAGACATAATACCAGTCAAATAAGTAAGTAAACATTTAATAAAGTTCAACCTTCAAATGTAAATCCATGTGGCATTTTAAGTAAAATGAGGTCCCCTACTCATGTGTCAAGCTTCAAGTGAAATGGACTAAGTATGTTACAAAATCTAACCTTCAAAATTGACTTCAAACTTGTTATAATATGATTGGAAACTAAAAACCTTTTAAAAAGAGCCGACTATCGTAAATAAATGAAAAACATATTAGTCTGGTCTCTAAATTTGGTAATTGACAAATCCAGATAATGTCATATTATCCGACATTCATAACTATTTGATTCTTTTGAATGTGACACAATTAAATATATATAATAAAAAAATTAATTTTTTAAAATGTTTTTGGTGAAATGTCATGGAGTGCATTTAGACTATATATCAGTCTTTGAGTATTGTATTGGTCAGGTAATTTTATATCTCATATCGAAGATTATATTATACTAGCATTTTGAAACTAAAGATAATTTGTATTTTTTTTTTTTGGAAAGAAACTATATCTTTCACTAGATATATATATTTTTTAAATTAATAAATATATAATAGAAAAATATAGATATTGGATTAATCATCAAAATTTGCAAATATAAAAATAGAGTAGATGGAGGGGGAGGGGAGTCATGAGTGGGCCCGTGATGTAAACATCAGATCAAGATCAATCAATGTTCTCAGTGGGGCCCAGCATGTTTATCATCAAATGGGCTTGTTACATGCACGTTCCCCGACAATGATAAATGGCATCCACGTGGGAAAGTTACATCTTTAGACAAACATTATTTGTTTTCTATCATCATTTTATTCTTTAAAAAAAAATCATTTTATTGAAAGATTAATATTCTCCCCACGAGGAACATTTCTGAACCGGCGGTCCAACCGGTCGGTACAAATTCTGATCTGTTCCATGGAGTAAGTATCCTAATTTTGTCAATTATATAGATAAGAATTGGTTTAATCAAATAATCGTTGGTTCAAATGGTTCAAGTTTTGAAACTAAAACCTAACTATTTGCTACTTTATATGTATATGATTGGAGTTAAAGTGACGAGGAGGAGCTTTAAAGCTTTATGCTTTTGTCAGTGACTGAATTTTACGAAAAGCACCCGTGCACCGAAAAGGGTCGTGCAACATGTAATAACTACTTCACTGAAGTGCATATGGACATAATTACAACATTGAACCAACCATATACACATAAAGGACCGGTGGTCCATATATGGTTCAATCAATTTTGGACCATTTAACTGGTTCATTAATTAAAAATTAATTTATTTCTTATATCATATTGTAGTGGTTCATCGGATCCTATGATGTAAATGAAAACAAAATTATTGTTAGAAATATTAATTTATTAATAGGGTTTTCTTTAAACTAGGAAAAGTAACATGTGCATTATATTAATTTTACTCTCAATGGAACATGGACCCCACTTTGATTATTTATTTTTGATTTTTAATTTACTTACCTTGACCATTAACAAATAACAACTAACTACCTGAAACTGTATTAAATCTAATTAACTAATCAAAAATTGTTTCTTTGGTGTGTCATATACATAAATGATACTATTATCTAATTCCTCATTGGTTGTAATGTATTGATTTCCTTTTAAGGAAATCCTCTGCCGGTGTCTTTGTATTTACTTTACTGTCCCACCCACAAATCCATACTACCTTGGGCTTTATCATTTAAGGAAAGAAAGCCCAAAATCAAAACCTTGAAAAAGCTACAAACCTACAAGCAAAGCAAAGCAAAGCAGTTATAATTTGGCTCTACTCCTACCGTTTGGTAGACTACATTGTGATATAATGGCTCACCATACATAGAGAGCTCCTCTTGTTTCTTCTATGCATTAACTTCTTTAAAAGGAATTAACTTAACAACCTCTTAATCAAGTTTTCAGAAAGGACTTGAAATGGACTTGAAATTGGGTATTGAACTGGAAGACTAGACCTAGTTCATGATGACTGGCTGAGATGATTTCCTTAATTGCTTGATCAGGGAACTAACCCTTTAATTAGTTTGTTTAATCTTGCCTTATGGGGAAGTTCTGTGACTACCAAACATTAGGTTTGTACCTAATTGAAATGCTAATCCAGTGATTTAACTTGCCACCAAGGGCAAGCAATAGGGCAACTCAACCTAATCCCTGTCTTCTTTACTGCTTTAAGCATGGTATAAGCACATTTCTCTTTAGCCTTGCCTGACTAAAAGGGATTACACTGCAAGCATGGTTGTAAAAGCTAACCTAATTAATCCAGGAATGCTAAACTAGCACAACCTGAATCATGCAGTCATGTTGCAGGCATGGTTGGTTTAGATTAAGTCTTAAGTGGAAAATGGATATCCATTCAAGTAAACATAGCTTAATATGTTTTCTCACCTACGACGGCAGATTTCGATGTATTGGTCGGTAGACTATAGTTTTAGACTTGTAGCGTCTCGACAAAAATTATTTGAGTAAGAATACGTTAAGAAAGATGCTCACCAAACTTTGTAAATGACGTCATGAAGACTCCGAGGTTTATTAGCAAATAGTAAGTTTTGAATCTTCTTTCAAACCGGCGGAGAACCAAATCTTAGCGTTTTTCTTATGGTTTCAAGCTAACCTCATGTTGGGTTTGTGTTTTTCCTTTGCTTTTTTTTTGTTTTTGCTAAAAGGTCAATTTTATTAATAAGCGGAAATATAATAAGGTATATAGAGACGTATCTAGTTATCCCAACCCAACTAGAATATTTATCCTTTTCTTTGAAGAAAAATAACATTAGTTCTATTTTGCTTTCTCTTTATAATATTTTCCTCTAATTTTCATCCAGTTCCCACGCATCATTGTGTTTGCAATTGCAATACCTAGCGATAACTTAAGCATTAAGCTTGTTGGAAAAATACTAGAATAGGGTTTTACTTGAGACCCAAAACAATTTAAATGCTAGGTTGTGAAAATCTGAAATAAATTTCTCAAAAAACTAAAATCACTGTGAAAGATAGTAATCTAATATAGTTCTTAACTTGTTCTTTCATGCTCGCAAAGAGATTGATTCATGCAAGGTGCCTTCTTCTTAGCTTCCAAAACCTTCAAATTTTTTAGAAATTGAATGAACTCATTCATGTCTTCTTTTCATTTTTTTTTTATATAAATATATGACAATTAACATAAAAAATTAGACCTTTGAAAAGACACATGTAATAAATATATCCTTCTTCTTTGAGAGACAAAAAGTCTAAACCTCCACTCAATAAATCCCCACATATTAGGGTTCCAGATCTTCACTCAAAATAACTATAAACAAAGATTAATGATTTTTATCATATAAAAAACGAATTAAAAGAAGAAGAAAAAAATTTAACTCTTTGAGAATCAGAAGTATCTGTAATTAAATTTTGAAAATATAAAGAGCCGAAACTAAACATCACTGCACCAGTCATTCAGTAGTATATGGTTAACAGGGCAGGTCTCTCTTATTTCTCTATTGCTCTCATTGGATTAATTAACAAAACTCCCCAACAAAATAAGATTGAAAACAAGGGGGTAGGGGGTTTAATATTAAGTCTCTGTACATGTATTCTTATCAATCTAAGAAATCTTCCATGGCTTCTTCTTCCTCAGCTCTTGCTGCTGCATTTTGAAGGCGTTCTTGGTGCTGCAACATCAACCATAACCATATGATGTGTTAACGATGATATCTTTGACAAAGAAGATAAGCTACGGAGAAATTAATTAAGAAAATTATAATACCTAATCCAATTGCTTCTGTACTTTTCATCAATCGAATCCTCTTGCATGAAACGATGAACATTCTGTAAATCCAAAAGAAACAAACAGATTGGTAAGAACCAAACAAAGAATCATTGAAATTCCGGGAAACAGAGTCACAAATTTGAAATTCCGTTAATGAGAATCGAATGGAAGCAAACACGAAATTCATGAGTTTAGATCGGGAGATCTTAAGAAGATTTAACTAGTTGATTCTGTTAAACTATTTAAACCTAACATGTTAGAAGATATTTATGGAAGTAGAAAACGAACCAGAATATTCTTAACTAGATAGACTACTTTTAGGAATTAAATATAATTAATTTGATGAATTTCTTCACCAATCCCTGAGGTTAGTTCGGAAAACTTACTTCCATGGAACGTCTCCGACTAACATCCAATCGCCATCTTTATCTTCGTAGGTCGGAACATATTCAGTTCCATTAACAGGATCCACAAGTTTCTTCTCGTTCTCATAATTACCTATAACGAAACAATCAATTTCAACTCGAATTCCTTCCTTTCTCATAAGCGCTTCAAATTGACACCAAAATTGGGGGTAAAAAAAGAAAGAGATACTTACAGATTGTGAAGCAAGTGAACATCTTCTCCAAAGCGCTCAAGAGCTGTTCATAGCTGGAATACAATTCCAAGTCTACCTTACGTAGGTACGGTGCTCCATCAACGGCAACCTTTACGTATGTACAGCTTTTCAATACGTTCTTTCTAAACGATTTCACCGGCGGCCATCCAACTACCTGTGTCCTGAGAAAAGTACCACGAATTCAACATCAATTTTACAGAATTCTGAATCTAGTCTCTAAAGAAACAATCAAGAATTCTGAATTTCAAAAAACAAATTGAGTTCTTCTTACTTCTCTGCCGGTAGTTTTCCGGCGCCGGAGTGACCGGTTTCCGGTTGATCTTTGCTAGAGCTTCCGAGGTTCAGATCCACGGTTTCAGAGAATGCTCTCTTACTACTGTTGTTCTTTGATGCCGTCTCAGCACGAGAATCTCCCGGCAAAGCTAACGTCAGCTCCGTTTCCTTGAAATTCAGGCCGGTGAAAACTGCCGCCGGCAAATTACTCGCCGTCTCCGATGACATTTTCGTCGCTGCTTTGCTTTTCTTCAAATGCGCTCTTTCTGCTCAGGTAAGCTAGATTTGGGCGATAGAGTTCCCTTTCGCCTTATCCCTTATGTGTAATCTTTATATTGTCAATGGAGAATCTCAGTTACGAAGGATTTCCAATCAACCACTCGCTATCTTCCACGTGGACGTGTAATAGCCGTTGCGATTTGTTCTGAGGGTCCCACCAGTTGGAGCTGATTAGTAATGACGAATGAGTATGTCTATTATACGGACTGCTTTGGAGTTTGGGTGGCCTCTTGTCGCTTAGATCTGTTTCAGATTTTCTGCACAAGAAAAAAAAAAAAAAAGTATTGCTACCGTGTATGACTCTGTAGAAAACGGTACCACTCTTTAACCGTTAGATTGGTATCCTCGGCTAAAGGTTCTGGGAAAACAAGTGGGGACACTATGTTTGTGGGTGATAAGGTTGCGAGTCAACTTTTGCGAAGAAGTCCATGTGAATGAAAATAAATTTAAAAAAAAAAAAAAAAAAAAAAAAAAACACCGATGGGACCCGCGACAAGCATGTGAGCTTGTTGGCATGTCGGTAACGTGTCTCCCCCTCTTAACTTTACAGCATTAAAAAATAAAAGATGTGAGAGACCGACACGTGTGAAGACTAAACCAGTGGCGCACGCGGCTTTTGGGAAATGGAATTGCCGTCGTAATCATGAGTCATGAGTCTTATGACCGGCATTTAGGGGTCTTCTGTTCCTTCCGAGTCTTTTCACTTTCTCTACTTTATCAAATTACCTTTTTCTTTGCCGATAACATGCCAAATGACATTAATACCCATATTTCTTTATGACTATACTACCCTTGCATAATTCAAGATTCTTTATCTCAAAAAATAAAATATAATTCAAGATATTCAAAAGAATAAAATACCATAGCAACGCTTGAGTTTGACCCCAAAAAAAAAAGAAGAACCACATACTAGCGACTTGAATCAAGGTTTAAAGTATCAGTATCGAGTATTGTATCGGTCAAGTGATTTTAAGAGGTGTATCATCCTGTATCGAGTATTGTATCGCTCTAGATAATGTAGTATAATTCAATTGAGACACGTATCGAGATGTATCATATCGGATGTGTCAAATATGATTACGCATCGGCTAGTATCGTTTGGTATTGTGGGATACTTTAAACCTTTGATTTGAATACAATGATATATTTCTCAGTTTTCTTCTAAAGGGCATGTATTGTATTGCATCAAAACATATTCGAAGACCGACACTTTAAATTGCTATGAATATTAAGGGGCATGAAAAAAAGATCCTTCTTGAGTACGTTTTCTTGATTGACATTATTAGGTAGAACATGGTAGACCCATAAGAATTCTAAAAGCACTTGAAACCAGGGTAATGTCTAATTAGTCAAAGAAAGAATCAAATTAAAGTAATTAATGGAACCATGAGATTCTAATTTTCATGTAAAGTAAGCTATATTTCGAGGGACATAGACCCTTATTTAGCTTTTGTGTCTCTAACTTTTTTGGAGAACATGTTTCACACGCAAGGCAAAATGGTTACCTATCCTATCATTATGAAGACAATATCTAACTCAATCAAAATCACAAGATTTATTTTAAAGAAACTTTTTTCTTTAATTTCGTTAAGAAATGATGATTTAGATTTACCGTGCTATGTAAAGTTTTTGTCCTGCCATTATTCGTAATGTCTTGGTATATTTGCCGAAAGAAGAAAAAACACTTTGAGGTATGTTGTTTGGCAACAAGATTGTGTTTTTATTAAAAAAAAAAAAAAAAAAAAATTGCATTAACACTTACTTCTTTAAGTGAAAAGACAATATTTTTCGATTTTGGTTCATGTTTGGCCAAAGGAATAATAAATTATTACAATATTTGGAGATAACTATTGGATGCGATAGATCTAATTTAAAATTTGGATCCATATCTTCCCTAAATAATGTAAAATACAAAAGTTGACCAAAAAAAAAAATGTAAAATACAAACATTTAGGTTAAGAAAATAAATGAATCTATGGTTATGGAGATGATAGAAATAATCATTTGTCACTAATTCATCTTTTATACTCAAAATATTTATAAAAAAAAAAAAAAAATCTGCCAAGAGACATGGTTTTTGCAACAAGAATACAAGAAACAAGATGGGTGAAATGACTATTTTCCTTGTCATGAAATGAAAAATGACATTTATTTGGATAAATCATTATTAGTTTAAATTTAAATTTTATGCCCGAAAGTCTAATTTAAGAATGGCTTAGATAGAAATCTTATAGTGTGGAAAAGGCCAATAGAATAGTATTACTATCTAGTCCCATGCCACCTTTTTCACAATTTGCATTCATGGCAATTAATATTCACTATTTGAAGTCCGAGATAGGGAAAGAATTAATTCTAGTTTTAATTAATTTAAAATTTTCTCAAAAATAATTTAACTTACTTAAAGGAGTGTAAAATTCATGAGGTAATTTTTCTATGTAACTTTACCTCAGTAAGTTTTTATGAAAAAATATATTTGAATATCTTGACCTTAAACTATAATTGTATAGTAAATAAATGGTAGTTGCATTGAGAGTTGCTTCCTTTTGAATTTTCAAACTAACTTAACGGTGGATGTTCGTTTAATAAGCAAAGATTTGAATCCGGTCATGGCGGTAACATAGTTGGTAAGCAGGGGTATGATAGTCATATCACTAACATATTTAAATAAAATTTCTAAGCGAATCTTTCTAGAAGAATCAATATGATAATGAGTTTGAACAGAATACGTAATTTCCGAGACTTTCTTTTTTTAGTATTGAATCACGTGTCGGGGAAAGCCCTAACCGATGTGACAGATTCTTTATTAGTTGGTGGCGGACAAAACAGTCAAATCATATCTTAAGCCCACGCAGTGTGTAACGGGTCGGGGATCCCCATGGATTTATTAAATCTACACAGGTCCTTTATTGGCATTTTAAAAAACAAAAAGCTAAAAGCTTCCACCGTGTACAAACGCGGAAACGCCCATAAGGCCATAAGTTCTGCTTTTGAAATACCCAAACTGCCCTCTTAACGCGTAAAAGAGCTATCCACGAAGGAGGCAAGCTTCCAAGTTTGACCCGGTTGAACTCAGAAAAAGGGTAGTGGGTCAGGTCAACCGAGTCCGTTTTGCGGAAGGGTAGTGGGTCCTGGGTCCTGGTGGTTCAACCCCGTGTGACATGGGACCACAGGCAGATCCCGTGCTTCAGTATGGGATGTGGGGCCCAGGGAACATAGTGGACCAGTTTAGTTATGGTTCTGCTGGACCAGGACCACAAGAGCAAGAGCGAGAGCTCTTTGACGATGACCCCATGTAAGAAGTGGTATGTTTTGTTGAGTTTATCAAAATAAGATAGAGATACCCACGAGAATCAAAAGGTTCACATTAATATTTTCTTCTTCAAATAATATATGATCATTCCACAAGACTAAACCTTATTCCTACCTTCTTTCTCATTGGTGTGATATTTTGAAAATTCACCACTAATGTCGAGTTTGTTTTCATCAATTAATTAATATTGTCTGAAGATCTCATGGTGAGTCAACACGTGAACTATGTCCGTGAGTTTACTTTCCAACGTCTCATTTCTCTCTTCTTTCCATCTTATATGTTGAGTATGTTTCATGTTTCACATTATATTGTTGACGGACATGAGGAGTCTCGCTTTCCGATGAGAGGGTTAGGCCGCCCTCGCTAGGGGTGTGGGGGCAACAGCGTCTCCTGGAGCCTCTAGAGGATCCAAGGTTTTTTGAGCTTAGAAGTTTCTTTACAGTTTGGGCTTAGACCCATGAATAACTATGGCTTAGAGTTTCTGAGTGCATCTATATATATTCACTTGTAATAGCACATCTGTAATAGTTGTTTGAGAAGAATACACTGAAAAACCTAATGTTGGACATAACCCACATTGAAGTGAATCAAAGTACAATCCGTGTCTCTTTCTTGTTTTCTATTCAATTGTATGTAATTTTTTTTTAAAAAACAAATAAATGTGATAAACTGCCCATAGTATATAATGTTTACTAGAAATGTACAAATACAAAAACCATGTCTCAAATCAAGTTTAGGGTTCATCATTTTATGCAATAATAATCATGTGAATGGCTCGTGCATAACATGGGACCTAACACCTATGCATGCACCAAAAGAGTCTCCCTCTCTCACTCTTAAACAAGTTTATAATTACTTTGACCAAGCATATATATATATGCCAAGGATTTATAGCTTGAATCCAGGTTTTGGTATCCAATGCTACGTGCATGCATGCATATACATACATTTTAGTACTGCTAATGCATGTTACCAGTTGAACTTTGAATTAAATTATGTGTGGTTGAAGCCGTAATTAAAGGTTTCAATGAACCAAGAACTGCACCTGATCCTAATGTTATTCTTGTCGAGAATCATTTGCTTTGTTTAGATTGAACTACTTAGCTTGTGTTTTAATTAATTCCATGGGATACAACTAATGTTTTCCATCCACAGTTTGAAATAGTCATGATATCTTAGAATATATTATTGTGTGAGAGTGATCATCACTAATCCTTAGACGACCGAATCCCAAAGTTCTTTTATTCTCTATGTACATGTATTCTATTAATGATATTATTTTCACTTGAAATTTTTTAACAACATTTGGTTGAATGCTCGGCAATTTGACTTAGATTGGAAAAAAACCACCACATTCGATAAAATAGTGGTTAAAGGTTCACAATAAGGGAATTCAAAAAGAAATGATTCTTTAAATCTAGTCATACCATGATATTTTATTGAATATTGACAATTCCAACAGATTGTTCATAGTATAATGCCAGTGAAGTAGTGGTTTAAGTCTAAGATGTTGTCTCTGAGATAGAAATTGGGATTCAACTTCTCTTGAAGTAGGAGTTACCATAGAAGAAAGTTGACCATTGATTATCAAGAAACTTGCCTACGATTGATTGCTAGCAAATCTTGTTCTTTGAGCTGTCAATAGGGATGGATTATAAATTCATTAGTAATATGTCTAGTTATATATGTTGGTTCAAAACTTTAAATCCAACGAGTGGAATAATTCGTCAAATAAAATTCATGAAAATGATATACTTGTATTTTATTTTATTTTATTGTTGTCTCACATAAAAATATGATAATAGCAGAGTAAGAATGATTACAAGAAAGAAAGAAGAAGATGTAATTTTTGTTCAATTAAAATGAATAATAATAAATAAAAAATAACTCTTTTAATTGAATTTTCCCCTCTTTCCCTCTCTTTGTTTTTTCTTCTCCAAATCAGTGCTAACCTCAAACAATTCAAGTAAGCAACATTTTGAGCAAGAACAAGAACAAGATTGGTTTCTTCTCTATAATATAAATTATAATCAAGTAACTGAAGATCTAAGACAGAAATGACTTTTCCCTTACTGGGATTACCAAAAAGAAAAAAAATAAAAGACTTCTCCCTTACTGGGATTACAGAAATTTTAAGTGTCCTATATATCTCCTATTAAAACAAACAAGTCATAGTTTGAGATCATCATCATCATCAGCGTGTGTTTCCCCATCAGCCTGTTTGAACTGAACTCCAAAGCCTTTGGCATCTGATTGTTTCATTATCCTTAACCTTCTGCATGACTCAGTAAACAACCTGCAAAAATCAATTAATTATATATAAGATTAACGTTCATAATATAATTACTCTTTTTCCCCTCTTAATGAGCTGAAATTAACATTTCTCAGAAAGAGACTTAGAGACATGGTCAACTATAATGGAACCCTAGCTTCAGTGATGCCCAAAAACTCAGCAATATTAGAGCCTGCTTCAGCTATAGCTCTTCAAAGACTATGGACAGATTGGTCTGTTGACCCTAAAAAAAAAAGTTCAGCACAAACTCCAAGACCATTGTTTAATCTGGTTCTTATCATATTATATGGAGTTATGGAAAATAAGAAATAAGGAAAGTATAATAAATAAGGTAGTTGAAGAGATATAATGAATAAGGTAGTTGAAGAGATAGAGAAACTTACTCCCAGGGAACATCACCAACCAGCATCCAGTCTCCATCTTTGTCTTCATAAATGGGAATATATTCTGAACCAAAATTGCAGAAGTAATTTTTAGTTATTAATTTTTTTTTTATGAATGTTACTCATGTTCTTCTTAATATTGCATGGCTGCCTAAGAAGATCAAATTAAAGCGTCAGAAAATAAGAAAAACAGAAATAGCTAGAAATTATCTTACCGATGCCATGGCAACCAAAGAGATGTTGGAAGGCGAGAGCAAGATCAGAGTAGCCTTTATGAGTTTTCAAATCGATTTTACGCAGAAAAGGTGCTCCATCCATGCTAACCTTGACGTACAGTTTCAGAGTTTCATGAGTTTGAGCAGCAGCAGTAGAATTGTTCTTCTTCCTGTAAGAGTTAACCGGTGGCCACCCCACGATTTGAGTTTTGTTGTTGTTGTTGTTGTTCTGGTCTTTCTCGCTGCTTGAGCTGTTCTCATCGCTGGTGAAAATCTCAGAGAAGACCCTCTTCTTGGTGTCCACTGAAGAACCTCCACCAGGAAGACCCAACCTCAGCTCTGTAATTTCAAGCCCTAAACCTTCTTCCTTTTCCATTGCCGCAAAGTGATCTTTTGGGTTCTTCTTCTTGTTCTTTCTTCTTTCTTGAATGGTTGATTTGATGTGATTAATATGAAGAGAGGTGGAGGAGAAAGAGGGAGACATGAGAGACAAAGAGAAGGCAATGACAGGTCAACTGGGGCTGAGTTGTCGGTCAAACGAGTAGCAAAAAGTGGAGGAGCATTTGGCGCCATATATCAAATGTATTACAAGGTGGCCGGCCAAGAACTTAAAGAGGGTTCAGATTTAGGAATTAGGGCAGATCTCGTTGCTTTCTTGGTTTCCTGATGCCATGCATTGCTTTTAATCTCCACCGTTTGATCTACTCAACCACAACAACACACCATGTGCAGTGCCCTCACCCTTCAATTATTATTTTTTTTTATATTTTAGAATATGTAATTTCTAAAAAACAAGCCGATGTAGGATTGGTAGAGTGGTAGAGATCCATACTTCTCAGTTGAAAGGTCATGAGTTCGACCCAAGGTGCGCGCAAGCTAACCCGGATGAACCTCAGCTGGTCAATTTACTTAACGCCTATTCAGGGTTTAGTGTTTGACTAGGGTCAACCTAGCTTGATCCTACCACTTTCATATGTTAATTTTGGTACTCGTATGATAACAATATTGAACTGAGCATTGTTTTATTGTCTCGTGGTTTAGGTCTAAGATGAAGTGTTTAGCTTTGCCCAAGGCAACTGATCAACCTTGAAGGATCAATGTCAAGGTTAGGGTGAGGGCTAGGCTAGCTTAACTAGGATATTGAGGGTCATGGGTCAGGTGTCTTGTTTTAAAATGTCTTACATAGCCCGAGCATCATCCAAGATAAAGCAACTACTAAGAGTGGTAGAGATCCATACTTCTTAGTTGAAAGGTCATGAGTTCGACTCTGTAGACAGTGTCTCCGCTCTGAGAATGCAATCAAGGTGCGTACAAGCTGACCTGGATGAACCTCAACTTTCCAAAAAAAACCAGGTGTCCTGTTTTAAAATGTCTTACATAGCCTGAGCATCATCCAAGATAAATCAACTACTAAGATTGGGATATTCTCCAAATAATTACACATAATTACATTTAATATCATAATTTGATATGAATCATAGAGAGCAAACAGTAATTATGATCAAACTTTTATGAGTTTAAATTTGTTGTGAAAAAAGACGGAAGGTACGTATTTCGGGAACCTTAGAGAATTAAAGTATGAACTACGAGAAAACTACGTACTTGAGTATCTTTTGATGATACTAAACACAATGTGAAAAAAGAAAAATAAATCAGAGACATGATGTTGAATAATGATCACATTTCTTTCATGCTCAATCAAGCCTCAATTTTGAATAAAGGTGAAAGAGGAAGAAGATTCAAAGATGATAAGTTGAACTTGAAACATACCAACTAGTCATCCTGGGGGTCCCAATAAGTTTTATTTGAATTATCATCTCTATAATTCTAAATCTTAAGACATTATTCAAAATCACATTGGCATGCATGGGACCCTTTCTATCTCATAAAAGATTCGAATCTCACGTGCAAAATGACTAGTGAAATCGACACCCTCTTTTTAAGGGTTGAAGTATAAACAACCTTCTTTACACAAAAAAAGAAAAAGAGAAAGAGAAAGGAAGTATAAAGAAGCCTTCTATTTAAAATAATAATAATAATGATAAAAGGAAAAAAAACAAAGGATTTTGCTTCGGATCATTCGGCAACGGTCGAGATTGAAACATAGATCAAAATTTTGATCTCGACGGTCCATTGCATAAAATGGTTTCGCGTAAAAGTGAAGCAAGGCTTGGAGGGAGGGTAGGGTGTGGTGATACTCCTTGTGTTCCTATCCAACCCACTGACATGTCACCCATGATGCTTTGTCCTGGCCTCCTAAGAATTAAAAGCATACCTTTCTGGTGGGGATCTCCTTGTCTTCTCCAGTTGATTCATATAACATAAACCACCAGCAGATTAATATAACCAGAGAGGGTTCAGAAAGACTCAGAGAGGGAAGAGAGAGAGTTCTATCATCTATTATGTTCAAAGCAATGGCCATGAGAAGAGATGGTGTTAACAAGTTTTCTAATCTCATAAGAAGAGTGGTTTACTTCTTTTTGTTTCATGCAGGCATCTGGGTAACCCCTGGTTATGCCATATAAGGTCATAGATTACCTTATTGAATAGATATCATTTGCTCTTAACTGGAAGCAAACTATAAAGATGTTTAATGGGTCTCTTTAATACTAATCTGATCAGCAAGTAATATTTGTTACACACAGAGAGGAAAACATTTGGAAACAGCAACAATGGAAGAGAGTGATATGATATATTATTCAGAAAACAACAATAAAGAGATATAAGAGTGAGTGCCCACAAGCTCCTGTTTGTTAGAAGAGATGATGACTTTGTGGCTAGTTTGTAGCCTTAGAAAATTCTTGATCTGTCTGTTGATTGATATATGTCACTCTCCTTCAAAGTCATTTCACAGTACTCACTTGTCTGGTTATATATACACTCAAGATGTAGATGTCTGAGCTGAAAATAGGACCATTACTTCTATTGGTGATTCATTCTCGCAATCACTTTAATCTCCCATGTTCATCTAGCTATCTAAAATGGCAAGACATGAAGAAGAAAGGAAAAAAAAAGGTAACTATGGATAATAAAGCTAATATGGTTAGTGAATGGTGATGTGGTGTAGAGGTGTAGGCTTGCTGGACCACTTTCCACTTGAAGCCACAGCATAAGCAGGTGACAAAAGCTGTACAAGCCAAGAACAGTGTTGGATTGTAAGCAAAGAACCAATTTATGGACCATTTGCTTTCGACTTCACCTCTATGACTCACCAACTTCCCATAGAGACTAGCAATGGCTGGCCAGGTTCAAGGCTGTCAATTTTATGACTGAAATCGGAATTAGCCATCTAAAATTGAAAATTGAATCGACTGAAACTAGAGTAAATCATTTTGATTTTGATTGTAAGAGCATGGGAAACTTCTGGGTCTGGGTTGATTTGGGTTTACTTTGACTCTTTACTAGTCAATTTGAGACTGATTTGGACAAAATGTAGATTGCTTAAGCCCACATTCCAATGAACCTTCATTCAAAATTGCAAATGGATTCTATTTGGATGCCTCAGATGCATTCAAGTACGTGGAGGATCCCTGCGCTCTTCCACATAAAGAATGAAATAGTCCTCTACACTATACTAGGCCTCCGGTGGGGCTCCGCTGACGGGGCCAGTGCTTGCGCTGGTAGTGCACAGGGCTAATGCTTGCATAGGTCGCACTCGATAAAAAGTCCGAACATTGCGTAGCGGGGGGCGCTAAGTCACCGCTACTGCATCCCCTCTTTTGAAATGCTGTTTACCAAAAAAAAGAAATAGTCCTCTACACTCGTCTTCATTTAATGGGTTTACATCCATTCCACGCAAATGGCCGAGTTTTGTCTTGGTCCATGAAAGTATTAAATTGGGCCTATATGAGTTGTGACACCTAGCCTAAAGCCCATTGAGAAAGTATGGCAACACTGCAGTCAAGGGGTGGAGTCAAGGTTGGACATTGGGAGGGGGGGGGGGGCGGTTGGGCGAGCACTAATGCCTTTTCACCACATGGCCCATGCTTGATCCATTGTGGGTCCCACCTTTGATTTTTTTTTCATATTTCAATGTGAAGCCCACATTAAAAATTTAGGTAAATTAATAGGACTAAAATATAGATAATACAATTATAAAAATATATTGAAATAAAGCATAGGGGCTAAAATTGTAGGATTAGTGTTATTTCCATTTAAAACTTCAAAATATCATGAAACAAAGAAAGTGGGGAAGAAATTGTGCGAGAAAAGATAGATTTGAAAGCTATTAACTAAATTCAATGATTATGATTAGATCTGATATAATTAATGGCTGAAATTGTAACGGGATTTAAATTGTTATTAGAATGAATCGAAATTTTAGGAGAAAGTTCAGCTAATCTTAAAAAGTTGGGGGAGGGGATGGTACACAACTGCACAAGTAGTATATTTCAAACAGTACAGTTACTATGCCATTTTGGTGGTGATGGTGTGAACCTTGCTTGCCATGGGAAGTGAATGTTCTTTTTGGGTGGACTAGAACTATTCATAGGAAAGGTTTCCTCAACTCATGGATCTTCAATAGCTGTTGCAACCTCATCAATGTTTCTTCACTTGTTAATGAAAGTTTGCTTCACCATTTATCATGGGTTACGAAAATCTCCTAACCTTTTCAATGCGATTTCGCAGGCAGAAACAGCATGAGAAATTGAACTAAACGTAACCCTTGCAGTTCCTTTTCCATCAGAATCCCACCAAATCAGTAGCACTTTGTGATGGAATATGATGGGAGAAACGGAGGAAAGCCCTTTAAGCTGAACGAAAGTCTGACCAAATTCGAGAATTGTCTCATCATCCCACCTCACAGAACTAACAACTTTGCCTTACCTGCTTTTCCACCCTAACCAGCCCAGCCCATCAGATCGGAAATTGCTTGGGTAATGCGCATGATCGTCAAGCCGACGTTTCAATCGTCAGATCTGAAATCTCGGTCGAGATCAAAATTTCGATCAACGGTCCAGAATAGTCTTTCGCAAGAAGATCCTGGGCATTGAAGCAATGTCCTATCTTCATATATTACTGACTCTTTAAAAAAATATAAAATAATTACATGTGACGTGGCGCACTCTAGGCATTAGAGCCTTCTTCCGAGTAGAATAGATCTTCTGTTATCAATAAAAATCAGAATAGATAGATCTTATAAGTTCTAACAACGTGCTTCAGACATCCTCTGGCTCGGTCTCACGACTTCGAAACCTAATTGGTGAACAAAATCTTTATTAATTAAAATGTTAATTGATCTCACACTTTTTTCCTGTATAACAGATATAACCAAAAGAAGAAGAAAAAAACGCGTAAGCAGTTACGAACAGCATGTTCTCTCAACGCAAGCTTGGACCCCATAGAACCTTCACCAGAGGAGAGGTGGTTGGGGAGGGGGGGAAGAGTTAGAATATGATGATGTGGGGTGAAAGAAAAACCTTCTTTGCATTCATCTGAGATAAAAGAAGAGAACATCAAGCAACCGAGCAGACACTCTAATTACATGGGCTTCTGACATATATTACGGAGAAAATTATAAATTAAAAGTAAAAAAAAAAAAATTTTTAAAAAATGGAGGTAGGTGAGGGTGGGGGAGACCAAAGGAAACAAATGTGATCAGGACATCAAGCATGATTCCATACAAGCAATTTGCGATGCAAGACTGTAGTTACCGCAAAGAAGCTCTATGCATTATATGGAGGAACATGGTCAGAGATGCCCAAGTTCTGGCGCTGCTTCGGCCTCCATAGGCTCCTCCCCTTCACAACCTCAGCCCCGTTTTCAAGGCGCAGCAAATGTGCACACTCGATGCCACCGACATTTGCCGATTCGCCGTGCACACCATCACAGACTGCAGTCAGGGATTGAATCACATCGTCCTTCCCACATTCTCTCCTGTACTCCAGAGTCAGGCCGTAGAGCTCCTTACTCTCCAAAACCGAGTTCGGGGAACTCTGCAACACCATCAAACACATACATCAGAATTGCCAAATTCAAAATTGAAATTCAAAGGAAGTTATGAGATGGTAGCCAAACATGCCAACAACCAAACAAAAGATCACAATCAACAATGAACAGCATGCAGGAAATGTATTCAACTTATACAAATATAAACATATACACCTTGACCCAGCCACCTCTGGGACAAATATGTAGGATCTAATTTTCAAAGAATAATGGAGGACCTGCAGCTGAAAATCAGCCACAAAGGATGATACATTTCAGTGCACTCTAAGGAAGGAAGGTACATTTGGGAACCAATGGAAAATTGAACCCCATACCCCAGTAGCTCTGTATCTACTAAGACCTCATCTTATTTCGCAAAGTGCTAACATAAATATCACCCAACTTGGTTCCTCCAAAAAACATAAACAGATATAACCTACATGACAACATATACCCAAGACGAAAGGAAAAAATTATTTGCAGAATGGGTCTACCTCAAGAATCCAACCAATGTACTTCACATTGTTCACATGTTGATTGACATCCAAATCATTCCACCGAGGCTGCAGATTAGGAGTTAATTCAGTACAGCACAATCATAAATTAGACAACAAATATTGTAAAAAGAAAAAGATACCAAACAATATAAATCCTAGACATACGGTTAAACCAGTTCGGATGTGATCTGCTGTGCTGTCATCAAGCTTTGGCAGCTTTCTGCCATCCTCCTCCAGGATAGGAGGACAATCAATGAAATAAGGCTCTATTTCACCACGAACCTCCTCTGGCATTTTAGATAATTTCCGTGTGTGTTTATTCATCATCACCCACACACTAGAGGCAGAAAAGAAAACAATCAAAACCAGAAGAATTCCACCAAACCTAAGGAAATTCCCTCAAACATGAATGAAATTACCAAGCACAAGTAGCCATTTAAGTTTCTTACCTCGTAGCTCGTGTAAGTGTTTCACCAGTCTTACAATCCCGTATAAGCCAATCACGTCGCATGCCATTCTTCCCAGAACTGTTGACCCAAGTATCCACTTGAACAACATCACCCCTACCAAACCAAAATGTAGGGTACATCTCAATTATGAGTTACATATCAACAAAATGTTCGAAAAACTGCAAGAAGGATATTGTGACATCGTCCAGGCAACAGTTCTGTCTTTCATTATTTATTTATAAGTATTTTTTTTTGGGTGGTGTAGAGCACATTCCAGGACAGAGTTCACCCGAAAAGATAATGCCATCCCAAAACTAAATAAAATTGACTCACAAAGCAAAAGATAATGCCATCCCAAGACACTATGATCGACTGTCCATTTCTGAGCCAGTTAGATCAACCAAGTAATGCTTAGCCCTTAATTCATATGGAAAATATAACAAACAAACAACAACAGGTCTTATCCCAACTAAAACGGGTCAGCAATACAGAAATATATTACAGCACCAACAGGAAAGAAAAAGGGGGAAAAAAACTTGAATTAGAAAAGGTGTTTACTAAAGAGGCAAAGAGGAGGACCTTATATAGAACATTCAAAAGTAAATACGGGATTAATTAGCCTAGAAATCAAAGACCTACATTTTCATTCACAAAAGGCCAATCCTCAACATGGCAAAAGGTGTCCATATTAAATCTGCCAGATAAAATCAGTACCAGGTCGATCCTGGATAGAGGTTCTGTATCAGTTCAAGGGTAAAAATGTTTAATACTATATACTTTAAAAGATGGGGGAGAAAACCAATCGGTATTTCTATTGTTATTGGCTGTCAACATCAATATCTCAATTGTTGATCCTCATAGGCGCATATGAACAAACATGCAAAACATAATACTTCAACAGCATCCCAGAGCATGAAGCTAAAGTTAAAGTGAGATCTGGGAGGGGAAAATGTTCAGAGCCTTACACATCTCCTTAGTTCCGAAGTAAGTGATACTACGTTTAAATCACATTTGCGTGGGTATCCACAACTTCCGGCACATACTGATGTGAACCAAGTGAGCTGACAACTCTCAAAGGATATTTAAGAAATACTAGAGATATTAATGAAACCTCTTATTCATGCTTAGAGTAACATCTACAAGTAGGGGTTAAAGTAGAACAGATTATGCTACTAAATAAAGCAGTAGCATAAAAACATAGTCAAGTCCAAAACACAAAATTATCAAAAGCATAAAAAGAGCTAAAAACACAGGAACAGCTGAAGATAGTCCTCATTAGTGACTAGAACATATCTTCAAAGAACCAAGAAATACCAAAACACCAAGTAGATAGGAAAATTGCTTACCATGAAGGATAGCGATCCACAAGAACCTGCATCTTAGTGACCACCCATATCAGGTTCTTTCTACTCATTTCCGGTGTTGAACCAAATCCATCCCCTAAAAGCCCCGCACTCTTAACATGGTTCAGTGCAGTCTCCTGTAACAGCCAAAGCCCATCAGTCATTAAACACATAAGGGTGTCCCCCTGAAAAATAGTTTGGGGATATACAAAGAATAACAAGCACAACAGATCCCACCTGTAAATGATTCATTAACGTGTCTATACAAGCTGTCTGATCCGCACCTATCTCATATGATCTAATTGAGAAATTCTGACTGAAAACAAGTCCATCCTGCACGATCCTTCCGAGACCAAAAGGGTCAACAAGCATGTCAGGCCGCCTAGGCTTCCAATCAAAAACCGTCCACTGCTTCTCAGCTGCCAAGAAGATCGTCGTGATGGCAGCAAGAAGCACACTCCAATCGGGCAACTGATTGATGAAAGTCCTGGGGTGGGACGACGCTGTGTCATCGTTCTTCGGGATTCCCGTAGGTGCGGTAACACCGACTGTTGTACCGTTGATCTTAGGAGGAGCATGGGCAGTTGCCTTAACTTGCACACCACCTGAAGAAGGAGCGGTTTTGGACTTGATTCCGCGAGTATCCAAGTTGTCTGATGCTCCTCCAAGTATCGCTGATGTCTTCCCCGAAGATGCCTGGGCAACAGGGAAGAATGCTGAGGCGGCGGCTGAAGCAACCATGATGAAAAGAATGAGACCCTCCGACGAGATAAAATGTGTTACAGACCAAAACACTCCCAAAAGTACCCTATACTCCTGCGTCCAAACTACCAAGAGAAGTCGAAAACACTAGAACTTTTGTCATAATGCACCAGATTCTGACAAGTACATCTGCAAAAAATTGAAGAAGTATTGTAAAGCATAGTCGCTGATCCTCCCACCGAAATGGAAACAAAATATTAAACTAAGCAGGACCAAGGTTAAATTTTCTATAATTGATTCGGTGAGAAGGAAGGTAGATAGGGGGAGAAAAAGGTTAAATTTTAGAAACCAAAGAAGAAAATGTCAATAAATTAAATAAATAAAGAAAGAAAAAACAAGTTGCGAGATGTTTCAGGAATCTCTGAAAATACAATATTTAACAAGAGAATCGAAGACAACGAAGGGAAAAGGAGAAATTTTTAATGTACATTCAGCAGAAAATCCTGAAAATCTGAGAGTAGGGAAAGAAAATAGCACAGCAAGGTGAAATGCGGCCGATCTCAGAGGCGCCTATAATTGTTCCCGAAAAAGCCACAATTTTTTTTGAAACGAATAAGTCTCCAAAAACCACAAATTACAGCGTCAGATCTAAAACTCCTATCTATCCAGAAAACAAAAGGATGAACATCTACGGCCAAAGCTAATGACCTAAAATCCAAGAACCTTTCGATCCACTATCCAAAAAAGCATCAAACAATCCCGATCTTCTCTCCATTCAACTCCAGAATCAGAAAACTCATTAACCATTTTAAGCAGGTAACTAAGAACGGGCAATACAAAATAGAAAGGAAAAAAAAATCAAATAAAGTACCTTCTTCAGAAAGAAAATGAGCAGCTCAACAACATTAACTTCCCGTCTTCAGCCGTTCTAACGGTTTTCTGTTCAGTTTTTAGGGTTTTGGATGGTTTTTGTGCTCTTCTCGCCGTTCCACGCCTCTACTTGTGGATTTTGGATTACTCTGTCGCAGCAAAACTCAAAACTTCAAAAATGTAAGAAGGAATTTTTTTTTTATCTCTTACAAATCGCAGAGGAAGACCAGAGCAGAGCGAAAGCGAAGACAGAGAGAGAACGGAGACGTTGGCCAGCGGCTCGTGGGTGGCGAAGTGGCTGTCCAACACCATCATTTTATACCCGCCACCTGGCCTTTCCGCCTCGCTCGTTCAAGTACCGTGTATCCTTACTTTTTGCCTTGTTGTCAATTTACTGAAATGCCCAGCTGTCAAGTTTTTATTCTCAACGAATGTCCCAACTTCTATTATTATTATACGTTACAGTTGTCTGGAGAACGTGTGAGTTCAACAATATTCCTACCACCACATTCTTGTAATTACTGAAATACCCTTACATTTATCAGTCTTGGTTTAACGTTGGATAGAAAAAAAATTAATCCAAATGGGTAAATTGCTTTTTTCTTAAAAGGGTAAATTAACTGCAACACACATACTCGGGTCGAACACTGGATTAATCAGGGCAAAGCCTTGGAAATCGGGGTTTGGTAACCAAAAGACAAAAACCTACAACACACAGCCACAAATTATGTGGGGTCTACGAGTAAAAAAATAATAAAATAATACTTCATCACTTTAACTTTGTGGGCCCTCTTGTAATTCGTGGTCAATAATGGTCGAAGAGGTGATCCAGCCTCAATTAACTGCAACTGATAAGAGGAATAAGGAATTTGGTCAAAATAAATTTGTTTGACTAACTTAGATTGACGGAACATTTGAACCTAACGTCACCATATCTCTAAGGGATGAAGATGCTGCTTGGTTGCGTGGAATCTGATGAGTTCAAGATTCAGTTTTTAAGGAAAATAAAATGATAATGGTTGGTTGTATGATACAATGAGTGCCCAGTGATAAGAATTTGTATATGTTTAAGAGCATTCAAAATTATTTTTTATTTTATTCATATTTGAATTTAGATGATTCAATTAAATAATCGGCTTTAAATTCGGATGTGTCAATTTTAAGTTGGATATTTATTCGATTTTTTAGAGTTTAATTTTAGAAAATGCATCGTTGATATTCATTAATATAAGTATATAACTAATTACATTAATTGGGACCAACATTCAAGAATGAATTTAAAATTCCATATGGATATTTTTTATCCATCCGATTAGTTTGAATTTAGATTGGATATTATTCCAACATTAACTAAACGAATGAAGATGAGATGGGCTGCCAGGGTGAAAAGGATCTAGACTACCAATGACACACGTCCACCATGCTATCATTTCATGAGTCCAGGGGTATGTGTGGCTCGTGTGCGGGGGTCGAGGGATGGAAGAATAGGCAGTTAGGTGGAGAGGAAATGCGTGCCTCTCCAACTCTACATTTCTACCATATCTATGTAGAGATACGAGCACCTCAAATCAAAAAACCATATTTTGATGACTCTATTTCTAAAACATTTAGATGAGTCATCTTGAGATTTCTTAACGATATTGGCCAATAAGAGTACATATAGAAGCATCAAATGGGCTAGCACTTCTATAATTTCCACATTCTAAAATTTGATTTATATGCATATAAGCACATCTAGGGTTTTGATGTTTGTATGAGTGAAAATAAGTTGAAAAGAATGCAAACTACTAGGGAGTGGCACTGCTCATATAGATTTTGGGTTCCAAATCAAATTTGGACAATTTAATTAGGCGTTCGTGAAATGGTCTAAATTTGATTTGAAGCGAAAAATTCATCTGGGTGGTCAGCTACTGGGAATAGCACTGCTTCCTAGTATAACCTGAAAAGAATGAATTTGTTTTAGAACTCAAAGCACCTAACATGTAAAAGAGTTAAGTTCTAGCCAAACAAGACATTAAAATACATTTTAAAGAAAAGATAGTAGGTGAATTAAACTTGTCATCACCCCCAATGAAGACACAAGATCTAAATGGATCAACCAAGAAAAGTTACTTAGAACACCACAAATTACTATTTTAAGGGTCCAACCTCCAACCATAATCACTTCCCAACTGGATAATACTTATGGAGTAAACAAAGTTATAAAAAGAAACAATAAATGAAAACTTTACAAATTATTCAATAAGAAAATACATATGGAATTTGTTTTTGCTTTTTTGGGTAGAATAACTGTGGAATTAGTAAAGTATACTATATATATACTATAGTATTTCAATTTCATGTTGCCCATGAAGAATAACTAACCATTAATGAATGATCTTCAATTTCTTGATTGGTTCATGACTTCCTTAAAAAAGAAAATCATAAAATAACATTAGTTGTAACTTGTAAGAGGGACTTTAATGGGTATCCACACGATTTCTTATTTCTTATTCTTTATTCTTTTTTTTTTTTTGGTATGTTTATGATACACACAATGAAGGAAGATCACCTAAATTAATATATAAAAAAATCATGAAAATAAAATACATTATTAGCTTAAAGCTACATTAGATCCCACAATTTGATCAAGAGTATTAAGTTGCACCTAATTTTTCTCAACTTGGGAACTAACTTTTTTGGTTTTTCATACATGTCTGTCTCATTTACATTTATTTGTATATTCTAATTATTTATTATTTTCTAAGAGAATTGCTTGAGATGATACTTTTTATTTTTTTTAGTTGATCATCATCACTATGTGGGTAGAATTATGCATGAAAGATGCAAATGCTATCTAGAGGTATGACAAAGATTTCAAAGATTCGGGTTCTTTCTTCTTTTCTAGGTGATTTGTTTTTTCAGTTCTTATCTCGCTTTTGAGATCTAGTCTTCTGATTATTCTTTCTTCTATTTGGATTGATAGAACCCGAATCTTTGAAATCTGATCTTAGATAAGCTAAACCAAGCTTTCCAAGTTGCTCAAATTCAGGCCTTTCATTTTGTGGTAAATCTGTAATGAAAAATTTTCAGAATATCTCTGAAAAATCAAATCTGCTACATCTTAATTTCTCTATAAAGGCTAAAATTATTTGATCGACATCAATGGGTTTTGATTGTAAATTTAAAAACTTTAAAACCTAAAGTGTGAAACAAAATCTATATTTCCGTTTATATCCCTTTTTCATTGTAGCCGTCAGATATTAAAACAACAGGTGTCTTGTTTGCGGCAGTGAGCGGAGGATATCCGCTCTGCCGCGAACAAAAATCCTCCACATCCTCTGTAATTCCTTTCTTTATAATTCACTCCTAAGATTGTGCCATGTGGCATTAAGTAATCCAACGGTCACCCAATTCAAACTAGAGTTTTTATGTGAATCCAGGGAGATGATTGGAATTACTTTGAGAACCCCTCACCTTGATCCTACGTACTTCATGATCTTTCACGAAAACTAGATTTTTCATATTGTAAGATAGACTGGAAATATTTAGAGAATGATCTATCGACACTTTCATTATCAAACACAGACTAGTTTCTTAATGCAAAAACATGTAAAAACGACAAGAAGAAAAGCATTATTAGAATAATCTATCACACTTTCATTCTCAAACAAAGACTAATCATCTAAACGCAAAAACATGGAAAGCATTACTAGACACATACAAATAATGATTAAGACTTTACATACTCTCTCTATTAAAAGCCACAGATATAGGTTTCCATCACAAGTGAAAGACACAGTTTGGCACCACTGCAGCTAGCAAATAGAAGCGGCGGCCATTGAAAGCTTCTTCTCCTTCTACAGTTCTTCTTCCTTATCTACTGTCCTCTCTAATCTACTGTACTCTTAAACATGAGAAGTCCATATATCTGAACCTACATGGATCAGGTCTTCTTAATTGCGTGTCACTCTCAAATACCCACTTCTTTGAAAACTGTATTCATTTCAGTTTAATTGTTGGGTGGTAGCTGAACTGCCTTCTCCCCCCTTTTAGATCTCCTGTATCTCTCTCTCTCTCTGCCCTTTTCTTGACTTCTTTGATATATACCAATACAGGTCAGAGAATATTAAATTCAATTCCAGTGAGAACCACAAGAAAAAAAACTCTCGTTTTTCTTGGCTTTGTGTATGGATTATGAGAAGTGGCTTCTGAGTGCAGGTCACTTTCTTTTACTTGGGAATTGTAGAGGGAAACATGGATATATTATATATGTATGCCTTTGAATATATATAAAGATGATCATGAAACTAGGTCAAGAATTTTTTGAATTGGATTTTACAGATTAGAATCATTAATGTGGAAAATTTTAGATTCAACTTGTAACTAATTAACACTTCAATCTTAATAACCGTTGAGTCGATCAAATGGTCCATGTCTTCAAAAAATTATTATAAGATTGGAAAGACAAGCAAATATAGTGGCTCTTAAATGCAAAAAACCAGCCATCTAGTTTGATTGGATTAGCTACTTTCAACGTTTTAATACAAGTTGAGAAGCACTATGTTTATCAATTCATCATGTATATGGCCTTTTTTTTTTTTTTTTTTTGAGTGGAGGTAATTAAAGGGTTTAGGGATCTATGTGGCTAGCATTTTTCCATTCATATCAAAACCTAACTAATAAAATTTAATGACTCGTGTCTTTTAATTAATATGGACCCTTATCAGAAATACTTAACGTGAAAATTTTTAATGATATGGACATTAAGGAATTCCTTGAGTTGCCAAGTGGGGGAATCTCCTCAAAAAATTTTTAGGGATTAATTGTGGAATCTGTTATTGACTAGAAAGTGAAAGTTCTGGAAATCCATATTATTGAAAAAATTATCTTAAATAATTATGATTATGTATTGGGATGACAATTCTAATACTAATTATATAGTTTTTGTGAGTAATTTGCATGACTAACTACCATGAAAAACCTTGAAAGTGATTTCTCTTTTATATAAAACATACACTCACAACTGATTCTCACATGAAACTAGCATAAACATTAATTCCTAATGTGGGTTAATGACTTTCTTACGAAAAGCCAAAATAAGGGAGGTGTGTGTGTGTGTGTTGAGATTCACAAGTCACCATTGTTGGTGAGGTACAGCATTTGTGAATGAGAAGCCAAGGAAGAGCTTCTGTTGTACATGAGATAAGGACTTTCAATCTAAATTCAAAACTGGTTCTTACATGAAAGATGAAACTAATAATATAACATAAACATTAATTCCTAATATGGGTTAGTGACTTTCTTAGAAAAAGCCAAACGAGGGAGAGAGAGAGAGAGAGATTCACAAGTCACCATAGTTGGTAAGGTATAACACATCACTACTTAGCAGGTATTAATTAGTGCATGAGAAGCAGGTATGAATTAGTGCATGAGAAGCCAAGGAAGAGCTTCTGTCGTTATATCAGAAGATTTTCAATCAAATCTCACTAGTCATCCATGTGGGTTTGTGTGTATCTGTCTTTTTTCCTTGAACAATTAGAAGCTAGCCATGAACTGGTCCTGAGAACTAGGGAGTTTGGTAAACGACCCATCATATATGGAATTCTGCCTTGAAGCTCGGTTGATGCACATGTGCAAACCATTTGTTTTCAGCATCAAACAGTTGAGATTAATGCTTTGTTTCGATCAGCTGTTTAATTTCAGCTTTAATTAGCTTGCCAAAGTTGATGACTTGCAAGATGATTTATCTGGGAATCAAGAACTTGAAAGAATGAATTTAAGTTCCATGCATGAGAAGTTTCTGATCAGGAATCAGGACCAGATGATCATCAGTGTGACTTTCGATCGATCTGTTCCCATTCCAGATTAATTGGTAATGGAAACCCATACCCAATATCTCAAACCTGAGTGTGATTATTTCTTGACTCTTATGTGGATAAGAAGAGCCGACACCACCTCTCCCATCAATATAATAATCTGATCCAAAGTTGGGGTTTTCATCTTCTTGTTCACTTATTCACCATGATCAAAACGTACAAGAAAATATGACCTGTAATTTTCTATGGTTACCCTTAATCAATCTATTTTTCTCTTAATGCATGTCTTCCCTAATCATTTTGTCTGACAAAATGGGTTTGTGATTAAAATATTTATAACCTATTGATCCAGGAACCTGCCTCCTTATCCTGGAAGATTACTAAGATATATACTAACTAAGGAGGCTTGTTGGGTTTCTATTATTGTTACTCATTAATCTATTTGGGTATACCTGGATTTTGATATTTTAAAATGTTCAAAACATGGGACTCCCACAAGGACTGGAAGTTTCACTGGGGATAAGATACAAAGTTACAAACAAACCATTAAAATAACGACAAAACTATAACAAGTCTTTATCAAATAAATTTTGACTTTTGAATTTATCTTTGCAATCAAATTCGTGAGATCTAGAAATGTAAGAGAATTCACAAGAATCAAACTGAGTGCGAAATCTACTAATATCAAGAAGGTTTGGCAGAACTAGTTAGGATTAGAGGGTCTAATAACCATATAGATAGTATTTTATAGTTTATATTTTGTATAGATTACTCTCTAATGACGTGTAGTTTCAAAGAGTAATTGAATTCCATATAAAATTTTCTTTTGGTTCCCTTGAACGCAAATGTACAATAAGATACATAGTTTTGCTTTAGTTAGTATATTTTCTCCTCCCCCACCCCTTTATTACCAAAAAGTTAGAATTCTTCCACCATTTCGGGCAACCAAAGCACCCAAAGAAATTAGTTACACTCATTCGGTCATAAATTTTGATCTCAACCATTAAATACATTAGGGTAAGGCTCACGTAAATGAAACATGGAAGCCTAGGGGGCATGAAGCATTTATTGCTTATAACTGAGAAGAGAGGTGGTGTTGGTTGGGCCCCTAGAAAGTGGGGGACCACTAAATTGGGATCCTATCGAGGTAGACTCCAATAGTAGGACATGATCAACATTGAAGTGTGAGCTCACCTTACTCGTCAGCCACGTGTCTTCATGATGCATTCAAATTGTATAAAAGTTACCTGTACAACTCACCTACAAAGTTGTAATAGTTATCGTATCCAGTTATCTGGCGTTTGCATCTGAATCTGGCTCAGCCGCTTAGGGCCAACAAACAAATCTACAAAGAATCAAAGTGCATGTTATGTAATTAATGAGAAGTCTGTATCTAATTTTTGTTGAAAGACTATTTCAATGCTTTAACATCAATGTACAACTAACCATTAGGCCAAAATCTCTTTCAGTTTCTCCTACTTTCTCATTTTATATTTTCTCCAACAAGAGCTAAGATACAATCTCTCTTGTTGATCTACATTCTTTTGTGACTTTTTTCGTAAAGAATTATTTGTTTTTCATACAATGTGAACTGACATTTATGAAATAATACGATTTCTCTATTTAGTTTTTTCTTTTTAAGTCACTTTGGAAGCCACAATATTTTTTTGATGGTGAAATGGAAGCCAAAACTTTGGTTTCACCAAGTTGGTGACATGTATTTAGGGCTGCAACAGGGTCGGGCTTTTGCAATCCCAAACCCATCCCTATATATTTTAATTTAAGTCCATTCCCACCCTATCTCTAATTCAGGGCCAAGGATTACTGTCCCTGTAAGCCCTACAGGGCCAAGCCAAGTCCATTCCCGCCTTGATTGGCCATGTCCCTGGCCCTAGCCCTGATTGACTTATACTTAGCTTTGGCTGATCTTATCTTTCTCCTTGTTCCTAATTCATTGAGATCAAGCATCAGGGACAAAATTATGGCCAAAATCAGCACAGAAAAATCAATGACTAGTCGGGACAAGTCCGGCGAGCCAAAGACTAATCCCAGGCTCGCGCTAGGTAGGGCCAAAATATTTGACCCTAACTCGCCCTCAAGGCCAAAATCGTGAGCCCAAGCCCTATTCGAGCTTAGGGCAGGTCAGGGCCGTCGAGTCCAAATTTGCACCCCTACATGTATTGTAATGGAAAGGCTCATGTGTTATTACATTGCCCTATTGCTCAACATACATGGTTTGGTTGCCCATGGTCTTGGAGGATATCGGAGGAGAATTGCAGCACACTGAAAGAATGGCTACTTCGGGGGACAAAATTAGACAAAATGCTGAAAAAGGAAGCAGAGAAAAACAGAGCTTAGCTTCGTTCATCGCTTGGTTTCTCTGGAGGGCAAGAAATGAGAGGGTAAAGGGTATCAAGAGCTAGTCACCAGTAGACATTTTAAAACAAGCATTACATGGGATGGGGGAGTTAGTGGAAGCCCCAAGTAAGAATGGAAGTGGTTTCAACAAGGCAAATTATTTGAGAGGATGCAAAAATGGGGATATGGTAGCCACCGGTGCATCCCTTTATTAAAGTTAATGTGGGCGCTTCCTGGGTAGCAGAGACCAAAAAGGGTGGTGTTGGTATTGTTCTTAGAGGTTGTCAAGGCAAACTGTTGGGAGCTTATTCCCATCTAGGGTTTTTTTTCAACTGAGCTTGAAGGAGAAATAATGGCATTACGATTTGGATTATTGGAAGCAGTTGCAACTTATTACACCTATATACAAAAAGATGTCTAGGATATTATTCTTCTGTTGGGAAGTTTTGAGAATTCTGTTCCTTGGACTGCTAATCTAATTACAGATGTTCTAGTTCGAAAGGCCCTTTTGCTTTCGGGTTCGAAAGAGTGGTCGTTTTCTTTCATTGGTTAGTGGACTTATGCTCACCCTCCACACGTGTTCGCTTTGAATGAAATGTAGGTTACCAAAAAAAAATTGTTTAAAACTGATTTTTATGAACAATCCAAATTCCAAACCTAATTTTCCCACGTCATCTATCCATACAGAATGAGCATGCACCGTAAGAAAGAAGTATAATAATACCTTCTGGGTTAGTTCAGAGTTGACACACAAAAACAGTCTGGAACCACCACAACCATGACGACGATGGATGGTTTTTCAGTAACTGACGCGACTGGTTCAAATTTGCCAGAGAGAACATGGGCGTCTGGAGGAAAAATTCAATTGTTATCATCAGTAGTGAATGGTTCCACCACCAGGTCTAGCAACGTTGCACAGGAACCAAGCCAAGTTCGTAAAAACTGTAAAAGCAACATTACATGGCAAAACGAGGGTTCAGACTTCAGAGTCAAGACTAGATATAAAAAAGGAGAATTATAACATCTACCCTCCTCAAGATCCTATGAGATCTATTTAAACCAAAAAGAAAAAAGTACCTTACATTGGTTCTTTTGAGGACCTAAGAGCTAAGATACATTACACGGGCCACACGGCACATTATCTACTAAATTACAGAACTGCACATCTTGAGATGCTCAAAAGCTGGGATTTACATCAAAAGGAATCAAAACCCTCTACTCCTAGATGTATCATGTCTCCTTTCCATGTTTTGTTGCACGGCTCCAAAGCCAGGAGGGCCCCTGTAAAACTGGCCTTCGATTGGCTGATTACCATACCCAGTTGCCTGGACAGGAATGCTATTTGGATGGGACCACCATGGACCTCCTTGCTGCTGCCACGCAGGGGCTCCACTTTGATGGCCCTGACCTTGCACTTGCATCATATTCATTGGGGGTTGAAGTTGCTGCAATGGTACTTGCATAGACATTGACTGTTGTTGAGTAATTAAAGGCCCTAAAGGCTGAGATGGGTGTCTAGGCAGCATCAACTGAGATGCCATTCCAACCAAATGCTGAGGGTTTGAGGGGTGTGATGGTGGGTGCTGAAACCCATGCACCATATGTGGGGCAGGGTGAGGGTGAGGGGGAGGAGGAGGAGGCAGCTGGTGTGCGGAGGAGGGTTGCGGCTGCCACTCTGGAATGTCATCATCATCGTTCCAGGGCTGAACCTCAACCCCAATTCCTCTATTTTGCTGCCAAGTAGCAGCAGTAGGATTCTTTATGCCTTGCCCATACTTGGACACTAGATCTCTCATTTGCTCGACCGGACGGTGAGATTGCGGTCGAGCATGTGTCTGTAAAGGAGGCATGCTCATCCCCGGTCCCTGAGATGGATTTGGGCCAGGAAATCGAACTGGAGGATTTGAGGGTTTGACAAAGTCAAATTCAGGCAAGTCATCCTCATCCTTGGTAGCTGCCGGCCCAAATCCAGGGGGTACATCATCAATAGGTTCTTCATCGGGTGGTGGGTTGGTGTTGGCAGCAGCAACACCTTGAGGTGCTGGTGGTCTAGACGTTACATTGGTGTTAGTGTCCTTCACATGGTGCCTCCGTAAGGATTGTTGCTTTTTCAAGTAGTGTTTATGGTGGGTCGATGAGTTGGGTGAAATTGAGGAAGTTTCAAGAGCCTTTCTCCATACAACAACGCCAATGAGGCCAGTATCTGCAGTATTAAGTGTTTCTGTATGGTCCTTTGGTAGGTGCTTCCCAAGCATTTCAACAATACTTATGTGAGGTGGGCAGAAATAGAGTTCCACACCAGGAGCAGGCTCAGCAAATCCCACTCTCTCGTCCACAATATATGAATTCGCCACCTGTTGGAGAAAGGGATTCAATGTCAAAAAAGATATCACTGACATTGGTTTTTTGTGTAGGGCGGGGGGATGTTGTGTTGGAACAACTGTAAAAGCACAAAGAATCACCTCGCTAAGGTTAATGCACCCACTATCTGGTGAACCTCCCTTTGAACAAAATTGAACTACCTGCAAGGATCAAAATATTGAATTACATGCCCGATACATGACAATGAAACAAAACGATCAACCGGACATGAATAATTCAAAACACAAAAGCCATTCTCAATAATTATTCAAGATTCTACTTGCATTAAATGTCATTAATTTCTCTTTACTAATCTCAGATCCCTTGACATCAGAAGCTCAGCTGAACATTGGATTTAGGTTAAAGAAAACAAGTCCACGTTGCTGGATGTTGATTTCCCCTTTCCTTAAGGGTACGCCTCAACCTCAATTTCCATGGTGGATGGGTTTCAATAGATGTTGGCAAAGGGCTTCTTTCTCTAGTCATCTTTCTTTCTTTTTCTTCTTTTTTTTTTTTTGAGAGGGGGGGGGGGTTGGAATTGTGTAGTGTTCTGGACCAAAAAGTACATAACAATAGAAAAACTACAGAAACACCAAAGAACAATGCATCAAGACTTCCTACAGACGGGATCCACATAAGGCAAATACTCTCCATGCAGAGGAGCAGAAACAGAGTTTTACAGCAACAAAAATTGCAGCTAATGGGCCTCCAAAAACCTGTTAGTTACTTGAGCCATAAAAGCAATCTTTGTTTCTGGCTAGATAAAACTCACCATTCCTTCTCAGTTTCTCATACTGGTCATATTACCCTAAACATGTCCAAGATGCCCTCAGCTGTGGTGTGAAATAAAACATTGGCAGCCAGAGAAAGCCCCATACTGTATTCCACAGCCATGAAAGTTTTGAAGATAGTTACAAGGGCATCACCTAAGCTGGTGTCTTACTTTTTCAAAACTCTTCAATGCAATGGTCACTCTGCCTTGATAACTATGGCATTGTGGCCTTACCAGCTGGCTGTCCATTCAGGATACTCATTAGCAGGTGGTGGATTAGTCAAATAACCCATTACACTTGGCAGTGAAACAAACTCCAATTGTCTGTGCCCAGAGAAAAAAGATATACCACGAAATTTCATAGATGTGATTTGGAAAGTAACAGAGTCAGCTTTTGGAGGATAAGGATATATAGCATGTTGCAATGAGTGAAAAAAACCCAGAATATCAATCTGATTAGGTGAGGCGGTGGTAACAAGTGAAGGGGGGAAAACAAGGAACAAAATCACCAGATTTGGGTGATTTCAGCAATCAATCAAATAGAAGCGTTAAACTGAGACCAGATCATTAAAAGAGGCTTGTAGATGAAATAAATAACACCCATAGTATCAATAAATTCTAGCTGACAGATTCTTCTTAGTTACTATATGTAGGTCCAGAAAACCCTGAAAAAACAAGGATACCTCCAATTTTAACGGATATTATTTAATAGAGTGAGGAACCGTTGGTTAAAGGGACTGATACAGACAGATCAAAATCAGTAAGAGGGATTCCCAGAAAAGAGTATCACAGCAGACATTTTGACACCAGTTACCAAATAGGTAGATCCATCAGTGTCACAGCAGCTCTATAGGTTCTCGTTGTACGTAGCACGTGGTTAGGGAGGCCCTAGTTTGATTAAATGGGAGTAAACTCCTTCATGAATTAGGCACTAGGCAGCATAGGTTTCTGTAAACAAAAGGGTGAAGATCCTTTTTGGACAACTGAACCAAAATCCAGTAAGAGGCAAGAAAACATCAAGATATCAATCTCAAATTTAGAAGACCAACGCTGAAGGGGGCAGAAAAGAAGTGGGGAGAGAAAAACAGAGAGAGAGGAAGAGCTAGTACATGACAGATTTAATGAAGTTTATCACAAGTCACAACTGGGTGTCTCCTTCACATTGATCAACAATCAACTCTTAGAAGGGACCCTACTAAGAGGGTAAAACTAGCCACAATAGAAATAATTAGCTGCCACAGTCTACTACAGAAGGAAACAACTGAAAAGAGAACAACTAATTGCAGAGAATCTATTCGACAAAATCCCATGAAACACAACCACATGAGACACCGTCTTATTAGTCTTTAAAAAGGATGTGAACCAACTTAAGAACACTTAAACTGACCCCGAAAAAAGAAAGAAAGAAAAAAAGAACCATTGTTTTGACTGGAACTGACTCAAGACAACTTAAAACATAAGAACAAATGAACAGCTTAAAACAAAGTCGGTCAAACACTTAAAATACCCTGGGCTACACTAAGCTTAGGAGTTCTTGGACCTCATGCAATGGTATGTTCTTCTATCACGTCACAAGATAAGAGTAGACTTATTTCCCTAATCAGCAAAACTATGTCACCTGATATTTATAAGTGTCTGATCATTTAAACTTTTCGTTCCTAGAACTCATCCGTCAATTTTAAAGAGAATTAATCCAATTCTACCCTGAAAAATGGCCCTTTAGATTTTTCTTTTAAAATAAAACTTCCCACAAAGGAAACAGCATTCTAAAACTTCTAATACATGAAAAGCAGACAGTTCTAAGACATTATATAAGTACGATCACTGGATCCTTACTGCTCCAGCAACAGACAATGATTACATGAAAGAACTGAGTAAGTTACCATGATTGCACGACTTCGGGACATACGAAGCTCTTGGAGGAACTTCTCAAATAAATCAAGTCTAACTCTCCCTTTTATCTCAAGAAGACTAGGCCATTCATTTGTAGATGTTTTGTCACCACTGTAACAAAAAAAAGATTCAGCAAATATTAAGCAAAAATACGAGGTATTCAGCATGTTACTCATCATAACATATTGAATTGAACAAAATTCAGCCTGCCTTCATCTAAACAGAACCCTGAGAATTACTCACAGCAACAATCAATTAAGCTACGGGAAGAACACAACATTGTTTTCTCTGCTCTTTGCATGCATAATATTAACTAGCGAAAAGATTCATACATATGAACATAAAAGTAGCAAGTCTACAACATGAAAGCACCATAGTTGTTCCATTGTGATGTAGAACCTCGAAAGAACCGAACCAGTTTCAATTGGGCCTTCTGGAAGGGCCAAAAGAGAAACACTGTTTACGTGAATAGTAACCCTTGGGCCTTGATTGATTTCATTTCATCTTGTTCTTATGAAGTTATGATGCTTATGCTACTCTTGTCTTAAGACTGATGATGCAGTATCATTCTATTGAGCACTAAACTATTTATATGGATGGAATTCCCAATAGTTTATCTGATATATCTTATCATTTGGTTTTCAATTATATCAATTAATGGCTTTGTATTTCATGTTTTATGAGATTACATGTTCATTCCTTAAACATTTGGGTTTCAAACTTAGGGTCGAGTTAGAACTCATACATAGGGTAGTTTGATCACAAATCTAAGGCCACCAATGTGTTTAAAAGGCCTAAAATAAGATAAATACCAAAATTTGGCCCAACCTAACCCTTAAAACCCCCATGATGGGCCCTCGTGTTCACTTGAGTTGGCCCCAAAATTTTACCATATCTCGGCCGAGATCTTGCTAGATCCCAGTTTTCAGGCTGACCGAGATTAGCCTCGAGATCGTGACTTCTTACCACTTGTGCCTCACTTAAATACAAGTACCACTCGATGAATTGACTGGTTTCATCAGAAGTCTAGCCTTCTAACTTGAATAATTTGTTTTTATATGTATTGTGAACTAGTTGGGGCTAAGTCATGCTTACTGTTAGCTCTACACGACCACCCAAGAAGAAAGAAAATTAGTATATGAAATGGAAGCATGACCGTCCAGAATATCTGAAGTTCAATTATCATAAACCCATTTCATGATAACACAGCCAAAAACCAATATTTATGTGTGGAAACATGTTTCCTAGTAACCATTAACCAAGACTGAATAGTTCAACACAATAGATGTCCTTCCTAACACGATTTATAGTTTCAGCCAATTGTGTTAGTTACCCAATACACCCTTCCAATTACTGCAGAGCATGGACAACAGTATATTATTTACTACAAAAATTAGTCCTTCAATATTTCTTTTAGTCCACATAAAAACTTTATATAGTCTTCAGAATACATAAATCCCATCATTCTCATGAAAACTCTGTTATAAAATTTCAGCATGAGGGGGGGGGGGGGGCTTTTCTGAACAATTATAAAAATTCAATATCTCCACATAAACTGCATGTCTGCTAAAATATATATCCAATGCAAGCTGTTCCTTCCCTAACTCCCTTTCACAATTAAATTAAAAGGAAGACAAAATGATGCAAACCCACCCTTAATTTGAACTTACCTTCCTTGAAAAAAAAATCTAGGATTAGGTTTTACTGGCTGTGGGCTCTTTTCTCCATGGTTTTAAGTTGTAATGGGCCTCTTTACGAGCCCAAAATGAGGATAGGAAGTTCAAGCACGAGAATCACTAGTTTCTTTAAAGTTAAGGGTAATTATGTCTTTTAGTAATTAGCAAAAAAGCATCCTTACTAGATAGGAAGTTTGCATTAGTTTTATCAGTTCTTTTCCAACTAGGAACTAAGGAGTCAGTTTGAAATAAGAAGTTCTACTCCACATAGGAATAAAATCAATTTAGTTATTCCTTTTATAACCTTAAGTTTGTAACTTGTAAGCTGAGTATAGCCTATTTAACGCCCCATCAGAGTGTAACTTGGACTGATTATCATTGATGTTGGAATTGAATTGCTTTCAAAGCTTATAATGCTGCTGCTTTTGTGCCTTTTAGAGAGATTGCTACTGAGGTTGGACTCCATTCATGGTGTTCAAGTCTTGGAGCCTTAACTCTTGTTATTAGCTATTGGACAGTCCTCTCTACTGGTTTCCCATTTGACTTGGGCTTAGGCAAGAAATCAAGTCTATTAAACCTGCAATTTTTCTGCTGAGTTCTTAAAAGAACAGTTTGCTTTCTTTTTTTTCTTTTTTTCCATGAAATCTGTCCAGTCACATCTAGCGACTAAATCATTCCTATATCTTAACCCTATCATCCCCTCCAATCCAGTACAGCCTTTGATCAGTCCCTTTCTTGAACTTTTGGATCCCCTACAAACCCTAATTTCTAACCTAGATCTAAAACAATGTCACCATCAGAACCCCCAGAAGATTGGAAAAGTGCAACTTATACCTACCCCTGACTTAATTACAGCCCATCTAACCGCTATAACCTCCAGCATACTCACAACAAGCTTCCCTATACCTCAACACCTCAAAACTCTATGATGTTTTAAGGAATCTCTCCTAATATTAAGTTATTAGGAAAATAGAGCAAAAAAAGCACATATGATATTAAGTGGTTCACCCGACTGCTAGTCCACAGCCAAGCAGATGTGGTGTTTAGGCAGAAGAAGAAGATCACAACCTAGCCATTTTTCCGGTTGAGAGACTATAAATAGTTACAAGCAGGGGGAAAAAAAGCTTCAAGGAAAGAATGATTGAAATGTCCTTTTACCCAAAATGCACAAAACAGAAAACACAGGACCTCCAAACAGTTAGTAGAGGCCCACAATCAGTCATTCTGAAAGATTGGAAATTCTGAACAATGGCCATCCAAGCACATTTAGGCCCTGAAAAGGGCCCCCGAACATTCCACATGGTAAAAATAGTCACAAAAAATTGGTTGGTTCCAAATTTGAAACACCATCCCTTATATTATCCTCCACACAACCTTAAATCCATCATTCAAATAAACCTCCCACGACCCTGTCTGACATCCCCAACACCCTAACTAAAATTTCGACAACTCCCAAATTCCCACCCAATTTGAGTTGGTCCTGAGTAAAGATCTTGGCCTTGGCCCTAAATACCATTGAGGCTACACAGCATCTCCTAACTTCTTAACATTCAAAATAGTTTTTCCTAGAACTAAACAAATACTTCAATATGAGAGCTGCTTCCATGTGACCAATAAACTGAACTACCTGTCATGATAAGCTAAAAGTAAGGTTTGAAATTTTGCATTTAAACCCCATTTTGATTTCTGTCAAAACCAAAACATTTGGTGAGATTTGGTCCATTTGGATACTTGAAGTTTCAATAGTCATTTCATTTCATTTTCAATAGGAACAAGAAAATATTTCATGAATTTCCGAAACATAACTATATCGACTAAAAAACCTCATATACACGAAAAATAGTTAACTCTTCATGCAATTCTAAATATTGGTATGAGAACCAATCTTCTCTATATTCAGCAAAGAGTTCATCACTCCCTGAATCTCAATCATCTCCCTTGGTTTTACTTGACCACAGAGTGCATCTAACACAAAAGGAGAGATTATTTGAAGCACACTTCCATGCAGCCAATTCATGGGATGGACAGAAGGAGCCAGACAATTTTTAAGAATTCTAGGAAGAGGGCAAAAAAAATTCCCAGCCACTATATACTTCGATAAAAGGCAGTCCCATTAATGAAGCTAACCTTCAACCACCAAGGAGATCACTGAGATTCTTTTGGTAAGTATATCTTATACACTCTTCATCACAAAGATATTTGGTAAGAATGTCTTTCCTTGTCACAGATTTTTTTCTTTTTCTTATAACAGTAACATTTTCAATGTGATTCAGTGCATCAGCATTAGTATAACCATTAATTGTATATAAATAGTAACTGAAACAAAGAGATCCCAATTTAAAGAATGAATTATAAAGCAGAGGGTAATGGCACATGCTGGTTTCAGATGGATAATGAATTAACAGGCAGGAACTGAGAATCTCTGCAAACTAAGCTCAGACAATTTCAATACACAAATATGGAAATGAATCAGTCAGAGAGAACTCTAATTTGAAATCAATGAATTAATTTCCTATGAGTGTCTTGTTAGAATATTGGCAGAACGGTAAACAGTAATTTTTTTTACCAATCAGCAATAAAATATCCATGTAATAAGACCTGAAGTTTTGGAGTATAACAAAATATAACAGTAAAGCAAGTTGAGCAGTTTGAAAATAAAGAGTTAAAGATATACACCTCCTAAAAAGGCCACCGACTGGCACCGTGGCGGAATTCAACTGAAGTACACCTTCCCATACATATTCAACTTTAGATGTATCACCACCAGGAGAAGTCTTTGAGACCGCAAGAATGTTATTTGATTTTATGTTACTACCACTCCTTGGAAACTTCGCCTCTTGTTTAGTATCATTCAACTTTACATTACTCTTGGTCCTTGTGCTCTTGACCTCATTTTTATCAAGTTTACTCATGGAAGTATCAACGGGATCTACCGAACCAGTATTAGAGGAATCCAGCTTGGAGTCGACTTCAGAAGCAACCTTCTTATCTGAGGTAGGTGTAGTCTGTGCAGCATCCACGGATAAGTTTTCAAAGGGTGGCTCAGAGTCGAGAGATTCCATGAACTCATCTAAAGAGACTATTGGAGGAAGAAACTCTGCATCTTTCATCTCCTCCACCATAAGCCCTTGCATTGGATCAGTTCCGTCCTGTGAAAGGGTAGTTAGGCCACTCTGGACATTATGGTCATCAGAAAAATTATTGTCACCTACATCAGCTGTCTGAGATGTTTCAGTTTTGACAGATTTAGATTGAAGTTGAGCAACTTTCTCATCAGTTTTGGGTTTAAACTGAGTAAGTGAACTTGTTCCAACAGAAACCTCCACGGAAACACTATCATCAGGTTCAACTTCTACTTGAACCTCACCTTTGTGCGTTTTTTTAACCAAACGTCTCATATCAATGTCTGAATCTGGCAAAACTACCATCTGAGCAAACTCCTCTGCTTTGGCCAATCTCCACTGAGAAAGCTCCTCTGAAGCAAGTTCCTCAGCAGTCATAGAACAAAGACGTTCAGGAGAAATTTCTCCAGATATAACTCTTTCTCTTAGTGCAGGGTTACTACGATCTTTCAAATTGAATAGAAGAGACCTACCCTTCTCCTTGTACTTCTTATTGACACCTCCGAATAATTTGAAGAGCTCAGCTTCAATTTTAAATGCCAAAGTTTCTGGAGAAAGAGGCTTCGGCTCACTGCTACCTAAACATGCTTCTTCATCTACCAATTTGGGTTTTTTGGCTAAATGACCTTCCATTGTATCAGCAGCATTTGAATCAAGATCTGTAGCCCAGCAGAGTCCATTTCCCTGCAAAAGCTCATCTTTGATCAGGAAGCTACTACTGAATGAAATATCTTCTTCGAGAACAATATTTTTCAATTGGAATTCTTGTCCATCAAATTTCCAGGTCTTGGAAGCATCTTCTATATTATCACCATATAAAGACTCATGAGAAGAATTTTGGTCATCAGCGTGCTTTTGAATAGTAGACTGATGATCCTTAGAGGAAGTCTCTAGATGCCCTTCAGGTGGACAAGATGAAGCCACATCTACATTTGCAGAAGCAGCTTCAGACAGTTGAGGGACCTCATGGAGCTGCTTTGGAGCACTTGCAGCGTCAATCTCAGAATCTTTCCCCACAGTTGCCACCTTGTTCTGTTGCTGATCAACCATTGCCAATGCAGCAGCTAATGATTCTCTCAGCTTAGACCTGACTAATTCAAAGGATTCTGTTTTGCCCTTTGGAGATGGCTCCATTTGTACAGCTCTCTTTTTAGACAATCCCAATTGCTGCGGCCCTGGCTTAAAAGATGGGGATGCCAACTGTACATTACGATTAGTTGGTACTGCTAAGTGCTGTAATCCTGGTTTACTGGACGCATATTCCAACTGTACATTTTGATTACTTGGTCCTGCTATGTGCTGTAATCCTGCTTTACTGGACACAGATTCCAAATGTACATTTTGATTATTTGGTCCTGCTAGGTGCTGTAATCCAGCTTTACTGGACACAGATTCCAAATGTACATTTTGATTATTTGGTCCTGCTAGGTGCTGTAATCCAGCTTTACTGGACACAGATTCCAAATGTACATTTTGATTATTTGGTCCAGCTAAGTGCTGTAATCCCGCTTTACTGGACACAGATTCCATCTGTACAGTTTGCCTGTTCTATGATGAAAAATGCTGCAACCCTTAACTAGTGGATATGTGATCTACCTGTTCTATCCCCTTGCTAGGTACTAACAGCTACTGTAGGCCAAATGGATTTCATTAGCCCATCAGTTTGTCAGTGTAATGCCAATATACAGGACAAGGGTTCCAACTGTCCACCCAATATGCTTGTTTGCCATTGACAGCTGCTGTACTCTTAGATTGTTCGATAAGGTGAAACCAGCACCAAGTAACAAAAATATCCACGCGTACAAAGCCAGGCTAACCAGCTTAGTGTTTCCAGCTGCTGACTTCAAGAAAACTTCAGATACCTGTAAGAAGGAAGATCCAAACTATTCTTTAAATACCTCATGATAAAGAAACTATTATCTATGTTGGACAAGTACAATATGCATTAGCTTATCTGACAGACTGCTAGAAAATGCAACTACCTCCAAAAGACAAATTCAGTAAGGAAAGAACATGCAGACCGACTACCGTACAGACCACAGCTGAAGCTTTCTGTTGGTACATTCAATTAATAACACAATTCACAATCAGCCAACCGGAATTCTTCTCAATAACTTATATTTTCCACACATTCGTAAAGAATCGATCCATTTAACCGATGATCATGATGAGCAAGTAAATAAATTGTAAGTGAAATCTATCTACTTCCAACTATTCCTATAGTACCTTCAGTTGAAATAAGATTCAAACCAAATACTGGGTATTTCTTGGTCAGCAAACCAGATATAGTTTCAATGCATTGACCTAAGGTTACAATTGTGATCCACCAACCATTGTGCCAAGGCCCAACCCCTATATTATCAATATCTAACTTCTGCCTACATATTCCACATATATCAACTTGCCTAATAACATTTACGTCTTTAGGCCAATACATGAACAATGTTGGTTTGTAGGCATCAGTCACAGAAGTAACCTACACATTGGTAGGATTTACTGTTGTAGTATCTCATAATAACAAATGGTTGGAAGAAAAAAATAATGATAAACACATCATCTTCCAAAAGGCATCATAGAATTGCATAACTCAAAACTATGAAACCCACTGTTAAGAAAACAAAATCATTCAATTTAATAACTGACACAGTACAATGTGATAACTAGCAAACAGACACAAGAGTGTGGTTTACTGATGTAGACATTTATGTCAACTAGTCAACAGGTGCAAGACTAGGATGTATCAAATTTCTAAAAATGCATTTCTTTCAAAATATGCAGTAAACAAAATGATTAAAGTAATATCAGTACTGATCAAAGAACTATTCTTCAAGAGATTGGTAATCTGCTGATCTCACAAATACACGCACAAAATAGATATAGATGTAGACTCGGGGGTATAAATAGGCCTAAACAGCCTTGCAGCAACCCATAACAGAATAGGAAATAAACTTCTATCATAAATAAAACTTAAAAAGCTATTACACCTAGGGCTCCTACTAGACTTAGGACTTGGATACTTAATACTGGAATACAACAACAATAAGCCTTGTCCCAACTAAATGGGGTCGGCTACACGGATTCTTGTCTTCCAATCAGTTCTATTTGAGGTCATGTTAGATACAAGGCCTAAGCTATGCATATCCTTTCTCACCACTTCTCTTAGAGTTATCTTAGATCTCACCTAGCTCTCCTAGTTCCTTCAATCTGGATTATATCACTTTTCCATACAAGGGCATTTATAGGTCTCCATTGAACATGGTCATGCCACCTCAAACGACTTTCCTGAAGCTTATCACTTATGAGAGCAACTCCCAAACCAACTCTAATATGATCATTCCTTATCTTATCATTCCTAGTTTTGCCACTCATCCATCTTAGCATCCTCATTTCTGCTACATTGAGTTTATCTATATGATTCTTTTTAACAACCCGAAACTCTGCACCGTACATCATAGCTGGTCGAACGATGGTCCTATAGAATTTTCCTTTAAGCTTTAATGGAATGCGTCGATCACACAAGACCCCGGACACGCCTCCTCTCCACTTCATCAACCCTATTTTAAATTCTTTGGGAAACACCATCCTCTATATCACCTCTTTATGATTGAACCTAGGTACCTAAAAGAATCACTATGAGGAATCTCCTTGTCGTCAAGTTTCACCACCTTATCGTCTGCCCGATCATGACTAAAGTTACAAACTAGATATTATGTCTTCATTCTACTTAATTTAAAGCCTCTTGATTCCAAAGTTGTTCTCCATGATTCTAACTTGGCATTAATCCCCACTTGAGTCTCATCTATTAACACAATATCATCAACAAAAAGCATACACCAATGGACCTTGTCTTGAACGTCTTTGGTTAATTCATCCAGTTCAAGTGCAAATAAATATGGGCTTGAAGTTGATCCTTGATGTAGCCCAACTGTAATTGGGAATTCATTATTTTGTCCCCTAACTGCTCTTACACTTGTCATTGAACCATCATACATATCCTCAACTATGTTTACATATTTACTTGCAACATTCTTTTCTCTAGTACTTACCAAATTAAAGCTCTAGGAACTCTATCATATGCTTTTTCAAGGTCTATAAATACCATATGAAGGCCTTTCCTACACTCTATACATTTCCATAAGTCTCTTAATTAGGTAACTAGCCTCCCTTAAGATCTTCAAGGCATAAACCTAAACTGGTTCTCCGTAATTGTGGTTAAGTATCTCAAACGGGTTTCAATTACTCTCCCATAATTTCATATTACGCTAATTAGTTTAATGCCCCTATAGTTATTACAGCTTCGAATATCTCCTTTATTTTTATAAATTGGAACCACAATGCTTCTCCTCCATTCATCTGGCATTTTTCCTGTGCTTATAATCTTATTAAACAACTTAATCAATCAAACTAGCCTGCAGGCTCTTCCATACTTCTATTGGGATTTCATCAAGACCTTCTGTCTTGCTTATCTTCATCCTCCTTGGTGCTTCTTTTATTTCGGACATCGAATTTCCCCATATATATGTTAGAAAAATTGGTGCCTTTGTGAATGGTGTAAGCGTCTGAATCACAGGTGCTTGAAGCATGCTCGTTTAGTAGGCTAGAAAAATAGATTTCCCATCTTTTCTTAATGTCCTCATAACATACTAGTACTTTATCATCTCCATTTTTAATACACCTAACATGGTCAAGATCTCTACCTCTTCCTATCCCTTATTTTAGCTATCTTATAAATAGATTTCCCCCCTTCCTTCGTGCCCTACTTAATACTGGAATAAAACATTAAAAATACTATTTTTCCCTTGTAACTTAATTTGGGTAGAATTTACATGATGAGACTAAATAAACCAATTAATTAAAGAATTTCCATACTTAGCTAAGAAACTCAACTTTTAAGCTGATGGCAACATAAACCTATGGGCAGAAGCCGCCCAAGCCTAACACCCTATCTATCAATCCTCGACTGATTTCAAAAGAAAATACTCCAATTTGAGGGTGGACTTGCAACAATAGAGTGATTGAATCAAGCTTATTCAAATCTTGAAATGCAATCTTCTCTAATTTCTCCAAACTCTTCAGTCCTAATATACAAGCTTCAGGATGAAAGAAAATTAAGCTCGGTTGGCCTTGATATTAACAACAGATACGCATGAAACACATGAAATCTGTGAGAAGAAATCCACTTTTTTATTATTTTATTCTTGTATTTTATCTAATGTTTTTTTATTTTTTATTTTGTAGGGGGTGTGGGGAAGCGGGTGAGGGTGGTAGGTGGCACAATAGAGAACATTTTTACAAGCAGAGGGGCAAGATCAGAAACAGGTAGATTTCACAAAGTACAGCGCCTATTTTGTTATGACATCTCATTAAAGGGAAGAGAATTTCGTAACATCAACACGGATCAATCATACACCACAAACCCTCAGTTGATATACAATGCCCTCTTTCAAGGTTTCAAGCATCTAACAATCCCACTTCATCCACCATACTAACTGATGCATATCATATCTTTAAGGCATCAGACCAATATGTGATGTGTTACCGAAAAAAATTAGCATTAGTGCATGTAAGAGACCACATCTTGAATCCATACTCAATTGAATGCACTTGTTTCATCATCTTGTGTTCTCCTTTTAATACATATTTTGCGTAAATCACAGAATTCCACACATTCTTGACCCTTTCCATACGTATCTTAAGTGAATCTTGCATCTCTCTGACATACAATATGCCTCTTAAAATCACCACTCCAATACAAAAGCTAGTATCAACATTTTGATCCTTGCCCCCATTATGATTCCTTCCAATTTCTCATTTATGTTGAAAGTTGACTCTTCCAGTGTTACAATCCTCAGGCCACTATATATCCGTATGCTTTTTAGTCTATGTTTCCTGAACCGTTGTGTAAGCGATGACTGCTATAAATAAAAAATATATATTCACTCTACATCTGTCTCATTCCTGTAAGATGGAACACAGTAGCTAATATTTCATAGTCAGTTTTCCTTGAACTCATTCATTACAACTTACGAGTGCCAGTATTTCAGAGGGAACCACCCTCCATCATGTTTCAACTACCCAAGAGAAAATTCCAAGAATTTATCATCACTCTCAACTTTCAAGTAATCCAAATAAGTAATTCGAAACCTTGGTCATTTGTTCTTGAAAAATTTATCAAAACTTTGAGGAGCTCTTAATAAAATAAAGAAAACACGCCGATCTCATGGATAAAAAAGGGGGAGGGGTTTTAAAAGGAAATTTGGTGAACCGTACCTTTCGAGAAGTCAAAAATCCTAATATTTGGGTTAGCTTTAAATGTTGGGATCTCTCATTGCCATTCAAAATCGAATGATGGAAATATAAACAAAGGGTTAAGAAAAAATAGAATAACCAGGGGAGAGAGAGTAACATAATACTGGGTTTTGAAACCCTTAGTTTGGATTGCCATGGGGCAGGGGACCCAAAAGAATGTGCAATCCAAATATAAAAAGCAGTGGCAATTCTAAAAATAGAAGACAATTACACCAAGGAAATTAAAATTGCAGAATAGATGTGAATCCGGTATCTAAATGAAGTCAAAATATAGAGCTTCATACACTTAGGCAGCACTTTCTTTTCCTTTCTTTTTCTTCCTTATGTTCCCAAGCTTCAAGAAGGAACAAGTCTTCTTCTTCTTTACAGTCAATAGCACACAACCAGCAGTAGACCTATTCTGTTTCAGAGTTCAGTTGCATTGAGATTTCAAGACAGTCGATTACCAATAGGACTCTTAAATCCAACCAACACACACCCCACATCCAGCAGCAAAAATTTAACTAAAAAATCTTTGAAATCCAACCTGGCAGTAGAGTTCCCAATTTTGCTCTGAGCTTGGATACAAATTCATGCAAGTGCAGGGTACTACCTCCAAATTCTGCAGATATAATCACACTGGGGTACCCATTCAACTCCAACACGTTAGTCCAAAAGGATTTGAACCAAGAAAGTTCTTTTGATTCTTCAATCAGAAGCAGAGCAGCAACCACTAAATTCAAATAGTTCTACTGGAGAGTGAATCAGGGAAAGCAGGACAGAGTTACAAAAAAGAAATATAAGGGAAGAGATGTACACAATAGATTCACTATAGAAATTTAAGGGAGAAAGAACAATGGCGAGAATAAGGGCTGACCACAAACGGAGATCAGAGGATCATGGGAGAAAATAATAAATAGACCTTAAGAGTAAACCCAGCAGGTAACTGCACAAGAGATACGATAAACGAAATTTCCTCTACAATATAAACACCATTAAACACTAGACTTGTGTAAATTCTAGGCACAAACATACAAAGGATTGTACTTGTACCATCTTTGCTGAAGCAACCTGTTCAACTATAGAAACAAATGACCTCAATTGAATCTCGGGTAGGTCCAATAGTTTCAGCCTCCAAACTATCCCAACAAGCAAGAGTTAAATAGAAATTGCCTAGAAAATATTATACTAAATGAAACAATCCACAGCTTAAAAAAATTAGAAAGAAGTAAAAATCATACATACTTTGTAGTCAATCATGATCTACACCACCATATTAGGGCATTATTAGGTCATGCATGCTCAGGAAATTAACCCATTCGGCCGCTCCAATACAAAAATCTCAAAGGAGACAACATTGAGTTTTGGGGGAGAACAAAATAATTATAATAATAAATATGTCCAATAGTAAAAAGATGCCGTTGCAGATACGAAAGAAATCATGAATGGTAGCCAGTGAAACACATTAAGAATAATGCCCGTGCACTCAATGACCTCATATTTTTGCCAGCAAGATTTCGTTTTTCAGAAAAGAAAGTCGCTTCGTAAGAAAAAGGAAACCAAACAATACAAATTGGCATCGACTACAGAACGGGGAAAGCAGAATGAAAAAAGAAAAAAAAAAAAAAGAATGAAAAAAGAAAACCTATTTCATATTTCACGTACGCTTAGCTCCACTAGTTGTTCTACTCTACAAACAAAAGAAGCAACGTCCAAGTAGATCCAGGCACGCGATCGAAATGGAGAGTGAAAACTTCGCATCACAGACTCACAGGTATTGGAAACATTACATTTGTTAAAAACCATAGTAAAACCCTACATCCAATCATCGTCCAAATGAAGAGAAATGTAACAATTTCATGACAAACTGCTTCAGCTATGTAAATATCCTTTATCTCTTACATTCTCCAATCTAGGAGTTCAAGGTAGTCAACCTAACATGCAAAACTACTCGGAAGCGGAGAGGAAGGCGGTTAGAAAAAACAGACACAACTAATTCATCACCACAACCGATAAAATTCCCTCAAAAACCAGGTTTTAATATATGAATTCGGAATTTTAGGGAAATAGGTAACAGAAACAACATAAGAGAATGCAAAAAACCTAAAGGATGAGACACTGTAAAGAAAAACATACCTCAGAGACAGCAAATGCGGATAGAGAACGAAGAACAAACCCAATAAATAATGAAGTAGCGAAATTCTTCGAGGAGAAACAAAAGAGGAGATTGAGAATCTTAGAGCAACCGGAACAGAAGCCCTAAATATTTGAGAGACAGAGACAGAAGAGTCCTGAAACCAAGCACTGATGTCGTCTGTGAATGAACTAAATTTTACTGAAAAGGATGAGAAGTAGGGCAAGGATTGGTTTATATCAGATACCGTTCTACGCATTTTAGATAAATGCCCTTTCAAATAATATAATTACTAAACTACCCCTTTGATTTTTTTTATTTGTTATTATTATTATTTTTTAAGGTTCAGACTTCGTGTTTACTCTTTTGCTATTAATTCAGATCCCTTTACATGACCAAGCCGTCTCCCATGTCTGCACAGGTGGAGAGGATCTGGACTCTTTTGATGTTATTTTCAATAATCAAAGCGGATTCTACAGGCATTAGTATCAAAATGTAGCCCGAATTATTCGCCTTCGCCTTAGATAAGATCAAACTAAACCTTATGCTCGAGTGGAGAGGATTTGGATTTTCTTGTTGTGGTCTTCGATAACTGCAGTGGATTCTACAAGCAATAGTGTAAAAATGTATCTCGAACTATTCGACTATCGTGTTGGCTTGGGATGGGAGGTTTTATCAACCTCAAAGAAACCCAATTGGGCCAAATAAAATCGAAAATCCAATAAGAAAAGTAAGGTTTTTCCATTAATTTTCTCTTTTCATATGTAAACCCAAACCCGGCCGGACCGAATTACAAAAGAAACCCGGCTGGACCTGATTAAAAACAGTTTCAATTTGAAGCGAAATATTCTTTAATGAAAACTCGATTCAATCCAAGCGAACAAACCAATTGACCCCTAGACACGCATGCTCAATCCCAAGTAATCCCAACTTTTCAAATGGGCCATTTGGGTATTTCAGGTTAATACATGTAATAAGTTTGTTTATTTAGTAAAATATAGAAAAAAAGTTTCATACATACCCATGCATGATATATGAAAGTGATTTCGGTAATTGAATAGAGATAAGAAGATGCGTGTTGTACTCTTTCATTTTGATGTAATGAGAGGAAATAAAACTGTCAACATGAAAACTTCATTTTAAGATAATATTCTTTTTTTTTTTTTTTTTTTTTCTTTTTCTTCCTTTTGTGGGTGGAGGAATGAATTATAGACCAAAATTGATTTTTAAAAAATCTCATGTTAAAATGAATACCAAATTACAAGAACTTGGGAGGAAAAATGGCAAATTTTCACAACACCTTAATAAAAAAAATTAAATGAAGAATAAAGTAAACCTAACTTGCAAAAAAAATTGAAAAACTCCAATTGAACCTAGTAATTCAAGATCATTAGAATATGAGTTCAACCTAAACATGAGCTAGGTGAAGATTATTTCATACGCATTTCGTTGAGTTTAATTATTACACTATCTTGACCTTGAATGTATGGTAAAAGGGAGTCAGGAAGAGTAAATGGTCCTCATTACCTTCAACTTCCATTTCCTAATCATCTTTAGACTTTATTCCTATAAATCTCGTCTCCATAAAATAATTGATCATTTAACAACCACCCTCCTCCCCAAAAAAAAAAAATAATAGAGTTCCAAGCGTAACAGAAAAATAATGCATATGACACTTGCATATTGAAAGTGAAAGGGGTGTCAAATTGCATCATGAACCAAGCAAGCAAATCTACCGGTTTGGATGGATAGTTCAGCATGGATCCATCCGAACCCTTAATGGACAGTCTTCAAATTGGATTATGACATAGGAAGGTACTGAACCGATTCACTGAAACTAATAAAAGCCAAATCAAACCCAAAAAACAATCGAAACCAAGTCCGGGGTGTGGTGGATGGGTGAACGGGTAGGCTGAATAGAGAAAGATCTCGATGTAAGACATGTGAGTGTAAGTGAATGAATGGAGATGATCTCCACTAGAGACTAACCCCCTCTTAAAAGCAAAAGAAACATTATCATAGTGAGCCCTCTATCAGGTAGTTCCCTTTCACCTTTATTCAATTGTTCCAATTGATGAATCTTCAAATTAACACATTCTGATTTCCTTGGCCAGCCATGAAAATGGTAATCATGATTCCAAATCTCTGGTGTCCCACTATATTTTAGATTTCAGCTTTCATTACAGTAAGGGGAGAGAAAATGCTGGTATAGCATCCAAGATGCAAGGAATTGCCCAAGCTTTCAGTCACAGAAGGCTGCTAAAGACATACTAAAATTTCATTGAACAGGATCTATTAATTGCTACAAGTCCTCTCTCTCTCACACACACACAGATCAACAGCAACGGAATGAGCTGAGCATCAGTTGGATCAAAGGGCACTCCTCTACAGGCATATAAACAACTCAAGCTAGCAACACAAGTCAGATACATAATTTGTATTTTTGGGAGGCTGTCCAATCAAAACCCAGTTCTCCCATAGGCATGCACACCAGATGACTCACTGATTACCCTTCTCTCGCGTCGATTGGAGTTTGCAGCAGACGGTGAGGCACCACTGTTCCCATTTACCTCACTCTTGCAGAGAGGACACGATGCATTAATCTTCAGCCACTTATCCACACACCCCATGTGGAAGAAATGTGAACACGGCAGTTCCCTCAGCTCATCATTGTCATCATATTTTGCCAAGCAAATGCAGCAGACCTGCACAGGTGAAATGCGTTGTTCATCAGGGAAGCTGATCATTTTTGCTTCAAGATGTCACCTTAAGCCCCAACTCATCCCCAAAACAAATGTGTGTTAATGCCTAAAAATTAAATAATGGACAGATTGTGCCAGCAAATGACAACAATGTTTAGACACTTAACTCTGCCTCATCCTAAATGGGATCTACACGAAATCTGTTGAATCATGAGGAACATAACCAGACTAGAATGAGAAAGTTCAATGACTTATTGAGAAAAATAAGGTTCGAGGTCTGCAAAAATCTTTTTTGATAATAAATCATTCAGTGAGAGCTAGTTTTCAAAAGAAGGTTTCTAAGAATCTAGATGAATGCCATCACCAGCAACTGCAACAAATTTGCGGTGTGTAAGGTAAAAACCATTACTTTCTCTCCAGTCACAAGGAAAAGAAAAAAATTGGGGAGGATTAGAAGAAAACAGCACTAGCACAACCAATCCTACTGAGATCCAAGATCAAACTGAATTAAATTGGTGGAGTAACATGGTCAGCATCCATAATGGATTACAATCAAAATATTGTGAACCACTGGTTAGTGAAATCACTAATCTGTCAGCTGCAAATTGCAACAGAAATCATCAAACTGTCTTGAAGTAAATTAGTGAAGCAGAAACTCATAACCACAAACACAATGTGAAACTATGGTTAGTACATAAGACTACAATTAATGACTGATGCATGAAAAGCTCTGAAGCCCAAGGTTTTGGGTTTCTTTCTTTTGGGGATCTGTTGAGCAGTTTTTTTTTTTTTTTTTTTTTTGGGGGGGGTGTGTGTGTGTTTGGGTTCCTCTTATCTCCGTTTAAAGTTTTTCATCAGTTGGGAGAATCAAGGTCCATAAGCAAATTTGCTGGATCTGCCGTGGAAGGTCAAAACTATGATATTAAATAGACTTACAAGAAGTTAAAGCATAATGGATCTTGCGAAGAAAGAAAACTTACCGCATCTTCACCTGAGATTGAACGCTCCTTATCCGTTCCAGCAGCCAAGACCCCACCATCACCCACCCCTACTGAATTGATTTCACGGTCATTGTTATTTCCATTTCTCTTCAACTTGAACTTGTAGGTAGGAAGAGCATTAATGGAATCTGGAGAGGCTCCTCTTGTTTGAGTCAGATCCTCCCGGAAGCCTAAAATGGAAATTATGCAAGGCAAGCAGCAGCATATCGTTGCACATAGAATGAAAGGCATGGCATACCCAATACAGCTAAATGTAAGAAACACCATACATAACCTGCAAGAGTGCCAGAAGCCATGTTAATTTGGATAACTACTTTAAAGTAGGGTTGCAAGCAAAAGGATATAATGTGCTTTGAAGCCAGACTGTTACCGGTACAAGATGGGAGCATCAGCAGAAGAGGAGTGCCCCCCAAAGATCCAAACATTGCCAACTACAAACCACACCGCAAAGAAGCAATCTAAGGCCATCTTGAAGTGGTCCACTAGTGCATTGAGTCTACCAGGTGCAAACCATCTTCCACATTAAAGAACACCATAATTATATCACAGGTGGTCATAGTTTAGGTTTGCAAACATCCAATTGCTCAAACATTTTAAACAAATTATCACTAAAGAATGAGCCATTATGACTTTAAGAAGGAAAAAAATATGAAATAATATGGATATTTATATATTAAAGAATATAAATAAACACAAAATCTAAGTCCTGACATGAGGCAAAGCAACTACAGCTGAAAAAGTTTCACATGGCACACAATCAGATACTCAGATTAATATTAGAAAAAGGAGAACATCTAAAGAGTCAACTACTGTTGGTCAATAAGCTAACAATAAGTCAATTCAAGTGAAGTGAGAAATGATAGTCATATTAAATACATTTGAATTTGAGTGAAGACAATGGCTGAGGAGCTTTCTCAGGCATTACAATTCACCAGATTTGAACTTCCCCATGTGAGTTGCAATTCTCAATCTGAGCAACACATTGATAACTATGCTTTAGTGCTTTAGTAGCAGATCTGAGGTTCCTAATCCTCTATGTGGAAGAAAACCCAAAACCTGACTATGAGGAACTTGTAAAGGGCAATTTGGGGAGGAAATCTCCCTCGAGATTGTGCTAGGGATAATTCCCCTCTTTTTCTTCTTCTTTTTGTGTGTAGGACTCAACCTATTTTCTTCCTTCTTTGATTCATACCTTCTTACCTCAGATGTAACTCTATATAATTGCATTCTTAGACATCGTCTCTTAAGAGACAGCATGGTATCAGATATTAAACCCTTCCGATCCAAACATTCTTCCCATTGCAGCCCTCATATTCTCTTCTCATCGCACGCCCCCCTCTCCCATCACTTCTTCCTTGTTTCTCTTTCAAATTACAGTGCAGCACTCAAGGGAAATTGACGGATTAAGTTGCTGCCTTTTGATTCCCCATTCATTCTGGGCAAAAAAAGGAAAGGGAGGGGGGGGGGGGGGAGGGAAAAAGATTCCCCATTCATAACTCGACTAAAGCAGTAAGTCAGATCCTGCCCTGTTACTTGCTCTCCTCAAACACCTCAGGAGACGTCTCATAATCTGAAGCCTATCTATACTTGCATACAACTGTGGAAGATATTCAATATCTCAGACAAACAGCTAAGCAATTCAGTCAGACAGATTTGTTTACACTTCTGTTTCAATGCTTTAAATTGTATTATAGCCTGCAATACTGATACTGCTCTGTCAGACCATTACACAATCTGTTTTCATCCCTCAGGGCTGTAGTTTGGACTCTTTACCCTATTCCTGGACTGCATATTTGCTCCATACATACCACTGGTCTGAGTGCTTCAAGTCTGGTTAGTAGCTTTGCAGACCACTTTTAAGATTACATCAGAATCAGACAAAATACCAGGGTCTGTACACACTACATCTGAAAATTCTGATGGCAAGAATGACTACCAGCTCCTTGGTTCCTCTTGGATAGAACAAATTACCTAATGTGGTCAAGATCAGCTTATATGACCATTATTGGCCAAGGAATGCTAAACCATATTACAGCAAGGAACAAATTTCGATCTGAAGTTTTGACCCAGGGAAAATGCGAGATTTCCAGGGTTTGACCGAAATTTCGGTCAAACCAATGATTTTTTTTTTTATTTTTTTTTTAATTTCAAACCTAGGTTTTGGGCCTTATATAACCTCCATTTCATTTAATTTATTGCCTCCCAACTATTTAAAGCATAATAAACACAATGGAACTAATATCTTGCCAAAAAAACAACTGGAAATTTATCATTCAAGTATACTAAAAATGATTGGTTCCAACAAGTACAAATTGTATTGCATACAGGCATAAAATCCTCAACACACATGAATTGTTTGATAGAACGGTTGGCTCATGCTTCACATTCTATTGCTGCCGGAGTTTCCTTCGTAACTGTTGTGGCTTAAGAGGTGTTTGGAGACAAAAGATGAGCAAAATAGGCGTTTGAAGGCAAAGGAGTTGTGGAAATTAGATAAAAATGGGATAGGAATCTACAAAAACCAAGGAAAAACAAGTTAAGAGTGTTGAAACATGCAAAGTTTAGGTCAAAACCTGCGAAATTTAGGTCAAAACTTGCAAAATGGTTGAAATTTCGGTTGAAATGAAACACTTCAACAAAATATTTGAAGTTTCGTTTCGATTAGAAAAAATGCAGGCATTTCGGTCGATATTTTGACCATTCGATCGAAATTTAGTCCATTTACAGGAACCACTATGAAGCCAAGAACCCCTGGTCCACTTCAGGATCAATGGCTTTCACATGATTCTCTAGCGATGGCCTTCTTGATTCAGTCTATGAAACCAAATTTACATAAAACTTTTCTCTTGTTGGACACTGCAGCTAGTATTTGGACTAATGCCAAGATGACCTATGGTAAGGTTGGAAACAGGGTTCAGGTTTATGAACTCCACAAGCAAGTTCATGACACCAAACAAAGGGAGATGTCAACCTCTCAACATTGCAAAACTCTTAATGCACTATAGTAGAAGATACCACTATAGCATTTTTTAGCCAACCATTATTGATGATATTGCAGCCTCTCATAAACACCAAGATGAGACATGAGTGCATGATTTCTTGGTTGGTCTCTATGAGGCCCATCCAGCTCCAAGTTCTCAGCCATGATCCTTTTCCCACACTATACACAGACGCCATATAGCTATAATTCCTTCATCTCACCTGATAGATCAGCCCTTCAGACTCAGATTGGGTCCAGCACGGAAGCTACTACCTCCACTAAAGATGCTATCAAGTGTGAACATTGTGGTAAACCCTGGCATACCAACCCAACATGTTGGAATTTACATGGAAAGCCTATAGATTTTCAGGCCAAAAGAAAGACCGAGGTTGATCTTACTCCCTCTACTGACACTGTTTCCAGTCTCTTTACTGAAGAACTGCTAGCTCTCCGACATTTACCACAAGCTGGCCAACCTACTTCCGTTTCATCTGCATCTTACTCTGCTGCCTCTGGTAATCATCAGGCTCACTCGGGTATTTCTCCCCCACAATTCTGTGCCCTAATTATATCTAATTCTTGGATTATATACCCTGGGGCTACATATCATATGACAGGTTCTTCCACTCAGTTTCATCAAAATATGCCTCTCTCTGGGAAAGATACAGTTTGTGTGAAAAACAGATCCTTTTCCTTTATTTCTGGGAAAGGTTCCATTTTGTTCTCTACCCTTACCTTATCTTCCATCTTACATGTTCCCTTTTTTTCTCCTAACCTATTATCCATTAGTAGCCATATTAGGGATTTAAGTAACAAAGTCACTTTTTTTTTTTTTTTCAATCCTGTTGTGCAGGAACTGGTGACAGAAAGGACGATTTGACAAGGTACGGTGCAAAATGGTAGATGGTCTCAACTTACTTGACCAAATGTTGCCTCCTGCTGCCTCAACATCTCCACTAACATGGTAGCACCACAGATTCATTTGACTGCATCTACTATCCAACTCCTCCATCAGCGACTTGGTCACCCTCCTGTCAAGACACTAGCTTCCCTATTTCTGCATTTACTTGAACATTGTAAGAAGGACGAGTTATTATCTGAGGCCTCTCGAGTTATTCCACTTCTAATAAAAGAAGTGGCTCCTGTCAAGACTCTGTTTTTGGTCATCGGTGATTATTGCATTTATAGATTGTCATAATTGTGCCACTTGGGCATACCTGATGTGCCACCAGAAATGAAAATTTTCAGTGTTTTTAGTAGTTACATAAGATGATTCAGACCTAGTTTGATGGCAAGATCAAAGCATTCTGCAGTGACAATGGCAAAGAATATCTAAAGCATGTTTTTGAGGCATACTTAGCTGATAATGGCATTCTTATCAGGCCAATTATGTTGATACCCCTGCCCAGAATGAATTGGCTGCACGAAAGGACTAACACCTATTAGAAGCTACCCGTGCTCTCATGTTTTTGCCTGCCATGCTCCTCCCCGGATACTAGAGTGATGCTATTCTTACCGCTGCTTATCTTATCAACAGTATGCCTTCCCACATAGTTAACTTTACAGCACCAAGAGCTGTCCTTCATGGTTCCAACCCCTTTGTGGTTCTCCCTAAGGTGTTTGGCTGTAGGAATCGTCACTCTTATGGCAAGCTTGATCCTCAAACTCTTCACTATATCTTTGTGGGTTATCCTTCCTGACTATCGCTTCTATCATCATCCATCACAGAAGCTCTCTGTTTCAATGGATGTCATCTTTCAGAAATCATTATCCTACTTCAGATTGTCACCTCTTCAGGGAAGTGTACTTTTGTTGGTGAAGATGTGCTTGTTTCTGATTTCATTAACGTGGATGCTATTTTGAAAATAACAAATTAGTGGAGGGAAGCAACCATCTACGGAGGAACCAGCAGAACTAAGTGAAGGGGAGCAGCCACATACAAAGGAACCAGCTGCCACACCTCTAAAAATAGCTCCTCCTGTGACGGTCCCTTGAAGACATATGTTTGCACAACTCGCAACCAACAAAAAGAGATCATTACCATCGCCCCCTAGGCATTACAAGAATTCTCTTTAGAACCAAAGCCTAGATCTCCACCTACTCCTCCGTCTGGTCAGGATCCTTCCCTTGAGATACCTATAGCCCTTTGAAAGGGTGTTAGGATATGCGAAATGCCCATTTCAGTCCGCATCCCCCATTAGTTTAAATCATCAAACCCTCTGCCCTAACCGATCTCGGGAAGCTCTTCAAGATCGTTGGAGTAAGTTTACAAGCTGTTCACATCAGATTTGTTTGGGTTTTCAAGTTCTGGATCAATTGCCACTGAAGGGATCAATTTTCCTTCATCAATTCTTGAAAGGGTTCTTGGGTTTCAAGACCCTAAAGCTCGGTCTTTTTTTCTTTCTACCAACAGTGGTCTCTTGATTTGAGGTTTCATTCTCCAACTTCAAGACTGTTCAACAACTGCAGCTTCAATGTGTTAAAACAACTCTAGCGGAGTCACTACTGAATCAAAAAGAATAATAATTTGAAAAACATACTACAGATATGGTCATGAGTGCAAAGGACACCAACTTAATGGTAGTACCTATGGAACAAAATTCGACCGAAGTTATCGAAATTTCGGTCGAAATGTCTGCACTTTTCAAAAACGAAACAAAATACAAGGATAGGAACAGAAAGTGTCCCATATCGACCGATACTTCGGTCGATACGATAAGATATTTCGATCGATATGCTATCGACCCGAAATGATACAATGTTAAGTTATAAAAAGTCCATTTTCGAGTCATTTTTCGACCTATCGCTGTTTCAACCAGTTTCGAGCGATATCGCCAGGGTGATTTCAACCCTATTTTCAACTTTTTTTTTATTATTTCTCTTGATTTCATCCCTCTTTTCACCTAATTTCTACAACTCCATTTCATTCAAACGCTAGATTTGCTCCTCCATTTGTGGATTTTCTCAAATCTTGCAAGGTGAGTAACCAACTTCCTCGTTTTTTTATTTTTGTTTTGTTTGTGCCTTAAATATTCTTGGATTGCTTCCAAATTAAAGTATGTTTACTTTAGAGTGTTGATCTATGAATTTGTAGTGTCAAAATTAATTTTTTATTCTTCCTAGTATTTTTTTATTTTTCTGTTATTAAAAATTATTTTGTAAATTATGTATATTGCTAAAAATGTATATGTATAGTAGATGTATGAGCTTCAAATTAATGTATGTGAGAGTTGAGACACTATATTGCTGTAATGGTGTTGAATCAATTTTTTTTTCTGTTAATTATGAATTTTTACTATATTTAATATATATTTAAATAATTAAAAATATTAAAAAAAAACTAATTAATTTCTGTTTTAAATTTAAAAATAGGAGAGTATATGTGGAAGCATGTATGCAATTTTTGGAGCTTTTAAGATAGTTAGTGTGTATTTTATATATTTTAAACTATTTATATATTAAAAAAATACTTATATATATATATATATATATATATATATATATATATATATTTTTAAATAAGAGGTTATTATTAGAAGCATGTATGTAATTTTTGGAGCATATTGTGGAGCTTTTCTAGATGCTTAGTACGCATTTCTTGTATCAGACACTCTCTTTCAAAGATATCAGACATAGCTTGGCAACACGGGAGGCCACTGACAGCTAATAAGAGGAAGAGCGAGTGTAATTACTGCAAGAAACAAATAGGAGGGGGTGGGGCCACTAGATTGAAGGTGCATCTAGCTGGTGGAAATAGGGATACAATAGGGTACTAAAAGATGCCCGCAAAGGTCAAGAAGGAAATGGCCTCATATATTAGTGGGGGAAAGCAAAAGAGGAAAGAGAAGAGAACACATAGGGAGGAGTTCGAGGATGCATGCTTAGATGACCTTCTAGATCCCGAGGATTATGGTCTAAATGAGCCAGGAGAGTATGGATGTGAACCTGATCCAGAGGCCAAACAGATCAGGAGGGTGATGATGATGAGTAAGGAACAACAGAGGGTTGATGACATGAGGAGGCAACAGAGGTCTATGGGTTGTGGAATGTGGATCCTCTAGAGAGCTAGCAAGTATGGGAGGCACAGGCAGAGCTCCCAAGTCCTTATAAGGAGGAGTTAGAGTGTGAGGCAGGAGGTTCCTAACCCACGGGCCTCTACAAGGGGTTGAGCTTCATTAGCACGTCCTACAGATCCGGATCTGGAGATTCTTCGCAATGATCCAGCCTTATTTAGGAGGCCTAAGCAAAAGCAAAAAAGTGAAGCACTTATGGGGGAGTGTGAAGGAAAAAGTGGGGATGACTTTCTTCAAATGAGCTTATTACCACAGTATTCCAACACATACAATCCAAGGGCCCTACTATAGGGATATAATTGAGGAGATGGGCAAGGCTAGGAGTGGTGTACAGGGACCCACTCCATATGAGACATATAATGTCTATTTGCCTAAGTATTAGAACTTAAATGAGTATACTAATGAATCAAAGCCCATGTGGGCTCATTATGGAGTGACTGTGATTACTGATGGCTGGACTGGTCCTATTAGACAATCCATCATCAATTTCATGTTGAATTGTGATGGGAGGACAGTGTTCCTCAAGTCAGTAGATGCATTCGGTGATAATAAGGATGCAAAATATATTTATAAATTATTAAAGCAAGTGGCGAAGGAGGTTGGAGTGGAAAATGTGATCCAAATTGTGATTGATAATGGCTCCAACTACAAGAAAGATGGGTTAAAGATGCAGGGGAACTCCAGGTATCAAAACATATAGTACTAATTCATTTTTAAATACATACATTTACATTACATGTACCCTTTATGACTTTGTATTGATGCCTTGATGGATGGACAGATATAAGCTCTTTCGAACTCCATGTGCTGCTTATTGCATTGACTTAATGCTGAAGGACATCGGAAAGGTCAAGCTTGTGAAGAAGACCGTGAAGCAAGCCCAACAAGTTAGCACCTTCATCTATAACCACACATACGCATTAAAGATGATGAGGGACAAGTGTCTGGGTGACTTAGTGAGGCCAAGCATAACCATATTTGTTACTAATTGGATAGCACTGTAGAGCTTTGAGAGTAAGAAGACTAGCCTTAGGAGCATGTTTGCATCAAAGCAGTGGTTTAGCTGGGAGGGTTCTTCATCCGTGGGAGGAAGGAGAGCACAGTTGACCATACTCGATGAGACTTTCTGGCATAATGTGAAGATAGTGGAGAAGATGCTTGAGCCTGTGGTGCATGTGTTGAGGATGGTAGATCAACAGAGAAGACCTACTCTACCACATATATTTGTTGCCGTAGAGAGGATGAAGCAGCAAGTTGCTCAGTCCACCCACACGGCAACAAGAAAGTCCTCGAAATCATCCAAATTAGATGGCAGTCTATGTTGCAGCATCCATTGCATAAGGTTGGTGAGTTGTTAAGTCTGGTATTCAATTTAATTTTTATTATGTTATCACACTATTAAGCATTAACTATTCCCTTTTATGACATTTTTTCTTACACAACATACTATTTAAATCCCAAGTACCATTACAAGGACAATCCTGGGATGGGGTAAGATTTGATGGATGCCGTCCAAACTGTAGTGGAGAAGTTGGAATTGGATCCATCTAAACAAGATCATCCTTATGGTGAGATAGTGATTTGAATCATTTGATATTCACAATTCACAATTTTATACTAAGTCACTAAACTAGTAATTAGTTATTGTTTTTTCTCTTTATATATTAGATAAAGGCATTTAGGGATTCCACTTTGAGCTTCGGTAGTTCTGTGTCTATATCGGGATGGGAATCCGTCCCTGGGGGTAAGTTCATTCATTTATTTCATTATATATTTAATTATTATATTCTATATTTAATTTAGTTATTTAAATATTGAAATGACTTGGAGTATATGTTTGTTGCAGCTGAGTGGTGGTTGCAATATGGGCGTGACTTACCCCACTTGAGTGCCATTGCAAGCAAAGTGCTCTCCCAAACATGTTTTGCCACTAGTTGTGAGCGAAATTGGAGCACCTTCAGCCTCATTCACTTAAAGAGGCGCAACCGATTGGATGCAAAGCGTCTAGAGGACCTTATCTACATACACTATAATATGAGACTAAGGGAGGATCATATTAGACAAGGGATGGATAGAGAGAGTAACAATATCGAGTTGGCCAACATATTTGAGATGGATGATGATGATAACCCAGTAGTTGATTGGATCAGGGACAGTGGAGAACCATTGCTGGATATGGACTAAGGAGGGAGGTCATCCTAGTAGACAGATTGTAGAGAAGATGGGGGTTGATGTGGAGGACTTCATGGCCCAGGAGGGGAGTGCACATGCAGCGCCCGCCCGTCCCTTCGTGCCACACCCTAGTGCATCCACCCAGAGTGAGGATTTGATTGTCTGGTTCGACACTGAGGATGATGTGACTCAGGCCTCTGACGACGATGGTGATGATGATGATGATGATGATGATGATGATGATGATGATGATGATGATGATGATGATGATGATGATGATGATGATGATGATGATGGAGGGGATGAGGAGGGTGTTGGACCTTGTGATCAAGATTCAGCTGATCTTAGGGGGACAAACCACCACCACCACCAATAGTACGTGAGAGTCAAGGGGAGGACGACCACCGAGATTCATAGACAAGAGTCAATTTACCCACGCGACATAGGATTCAAACTATACTAGAGCTGCATCTCGAGACCAAATGTTTCCTCTACATATTCAAGGAAGGGGAAGGGGAGACAACACAATTATAGCACAAAGGACACGCCATCATATGGGTCCTACCGTCCGATTGATGCTGAGAGCTTGGTGGGATCTATGAGATCGATGAGCATTGATGATTCTAGAGATTCCTCCACCTCCAGGAATCCGGATGGCATAGGACCACAGAGTCCTCATTTGATACTGTTGTGGAGAGTATTGGTTCTATTGGGTCGACTTATGGAGCTTATGGTTATGGACCATATAGTCTCCCTCCTGGCTATTAGACTCAAGGTCAGCCACTATTGAAGCCTTATGGTTATGGAGCTTATGGTGTCCCTCCCACTATCACCTATCAGAGTCAGTCACTAGAACCTTATTGTTAATATGGACCTTATGCTAACAACCAAGGTGTTCCTTCATTTGTTGAGCAGATCTTTCACTCTATACCACAACCACCACTAGCCTTTCCATATGCAGTTAAGCAAGTTCCTTATTTGGAGATTCACAATTTCCCACCGTCAGGAAATCTTAGGCATGTGGATGAGGCCACGTACAGAGCTGCAGTTGCTGACTACGTCAACAACTATATAGGGCAAACATCATAGGACTTGTATTGTCATTTGTATGGGGTGCAGATGGAAGAGGGAGACATAGAATAGGGTAGACTTGTAATTAGTATTTGGTAATATTCTCGCTTCCTCTCATATGTAATATATACTTGGATGTTACATTTTCAATGGGTTTTTTGGTAAACTAGTAGTTCTATAGTATTTATTATGCTTGAAATAGGTAATATGCAAGAATCAAAATCATTTTGAGTCCATATGAGGCCCGAAGTTGAAGTTACAATTTTTAGAAGAAAAAAAATGTCCAGTTTCGACCGAAATTTTGGCCTTTTGCAAGGTTGGAATTTCTATTTCGGTCGAAATTTGTTCCTTGGTAGTACCATTGGAATCCATGGTTAGCCATCCCCCCAAGCGACCAGGTATTACATAAGGCTTTTACACGCTACCATAGACGCACCACAAACTCCAAGATATTTTATTTTAGTATTTAGAGTAGAAACTTGTAAAGTCTCTTTTTGTTTACATAGAGAGAAGAGGTACTTATTAAGACTTTCTGTTTCCTAATATCTCCAATAATTAATAGTATTGAATTCCCCACAATTATTAGTCATAAGCACGCTGATTGTAACCTTATTGCTAGGCACATGTACAGAAACCTATTAATATGCCACAGGTACTTCAAGGGGACTAATGGAACTACTAAAGACCAGGAATTTTAAGACCTTACTCTGGTCAAGCTGGTGATATATTTATCTAGATGGAACAAGCAGAGGACGTCAAGGTGAAAGAGTTGAGTCGTTTGCCTAATTAAGGTTGGAACTATCCTTGACTGCAGTGATAAATACTGTAGGGGACACAAATTGATGTCTTCAGAATCGTAGTCAATGGAGCCAAAAGTAGTCGTCTAGGTGTTGCCTTCGTGTCCAGGCACTTGGGTTGACCTGGGCACCTTGGTCACCTAATTGGTTTCTCCTTGTACTTTAACCTTCTCCACAATCTTGGTTCACCTAGCACTTTGACAACTATGCAGCCAAGTTGAGTTTACCTAAAGCTTATGAGATGGAACTATTCTCATTGGTAAAGTGCAAGCTTTTCCAAATTGAACACTAAAGTAACAGGTCACAAAAACACAAGCTAAGCCATTAAAAACAACTTTAATTTGATTGAGAATACAAAAAGTCTGTCTCCAAAAATGTCACACATTTTTTACTACTCAGCATAATATAATAACTAACTGTAGCATCCCATGACCAGAATAATTGAATCACTCTATGGACCCAAAACAACAGAGTCAGAGATGCCCAAGCTTGCGACAGTCAAAGTCAATATGGTATGACACTCCATTCTGTTTTCCATCCCCAAACAGATTGTAAAATATCTTTATCTAAAGCAACAACAAGTTTTGTTTTTTGTTGTGATAACACTATGATGCTTTGCTGTTCTATGCAAGTCAGACTCCAGACATGGGAATCCAGCCACTGACAACAGAAAATCTTACTATTATGGAGGGAGGGAGGGAGGGAGGGAGGGAAGAGGGGGGGGGGGGGGAAGGAAAAGAGAGAGTAGTACTTCCATGGAAAACTTAGAATTCACCTGACTTCTTAGCACAATAACCATTACATAACAAAAAGGAGACCAAACATCTTTATAACAGAACCGAATTTTCCAAATTAGAACAGATAACTCGATGGCAAACAGAAACAAGCTAACAGTTTCCAATTGTGCAAAGAAAAACGCACAAGAGAAGGAGAAGAAACGCTCAAAGTTTCAAGGTAGTACCTCATATTTTGAGAGGCTGTTACTGTGGTGCGTCGATCTTCACCTTCTGAGCCATGAGTAACTGATATAGCAGTGTAAGAAGTGGGTTCTGAAGGGGCACTGCTCTGAGAGCCCTGGCGTGCTTGTGCTGAATCTTGTTCATTGCTCTGGTTGTTGCGATGACGGTAACGCCAATAGAGAAGGGGTAAGGTTGCAACACACCCAGATGCGTAACCCACAACCCACTCAAATAACGGAGCTTGTGGTTTTTCATCTTTTGACAAAGATAAAACAACAATGGATGCAATAATCTGGCTTATGGTGACTACTAGCTCAATAGAAATCCACAAACCAGAATTCAGTGGGCTCCTATGGCGGCGACCATACCCATCACCCCTTCTAATGAAAGAGTTCCTAGAGTTTGACCCGTTTGAGGAAGAAGAGGAAGCATGAGAAGGGGGGGCACTTGTGCTGGTTGAAGGTCTGTCATCATGGTGCAACACATCAAGAGAAGGCAAAGGATCGCTTTGGGGTGAACTAGATGAGGAAGCATCACCATCCTTCCCAATATCTACAACATGTTCTACGTTGTTATTCTGGTCTGGACGCTCCATTAGCAAGGGTAATCTGTCACTTTGGCCTTCACAATATGGCTCCAGCAAGGGAATGGCCATCTAAGTCCACCAGAAAATTGGAATTAAACAAAGCATAGAACGTTAGTCATAGATTTCTGTCTTTCTAGAGCTCTTCCACACTGCTTTACTTGACCTAATTTCAAAGTTGTGACATAAGTTCATGTCGCGTACTGAATAACCTGCATTTCGGCCAAAAAATTTGTCCAGCAAACATTTTTTCACTGTTAGATGCAAGCTTCAACAAGATCATACGTTTCCTTTTCCTCAAGAAATAGCCAAGATCAGGCTCTCCTTAGACATTGAAAAACCCTTGAAAGAAACAGAAAGTAGAATAAATTACTCAGGAAATTTTTTTAACAACCGTTGATAATAAAATAGACCTCAAACAATACATGATTATTGGAAACAAAACGGTTTCAACAAGCCCGTCACGGCATCTGGGTGCAATCTTCTTCACCAAAGACTATTCCTTTCTATTCATTGTTAAACTAGGAATAGACAATCAACATAACTTCATCCTGTAACTCTACTCCTAAATTCTGTTAACCAGACTATTATGAATCAAGGATCTAGGTAAACCTTTGTAAAAGATCAGCTTACTCGTACAGAAGCTACGAGAATTCAAAAGGGGATTCTGAATTGAATGATCCCAATCTATAAGTAGATTATGATACTACCAGTTCACCGTAACAGTAGTAAGGTATTCACACTCAAGAAGTACCGGATACCACCCAACGGAAAATTTATAAATCAAGGCTTCAAAAGAGGTAGATAAGAACTACACAGTGCAGACTAGCAAAAGGAAATGAATCTAAGAGGCCACTCCGACATAAAAGGGACCACAAGTTGATCAACAACCCCACAAATTCAATGAAATCCAGACTGTAAACATGAACATAGTACAGAAACGACCACAGATCTCCACGCAAGACCGACCCACAAAAAAAGAATCACTGCCCAGGTGACCCAAACAAATGAAATTCAGACCATATTCAAGCTAGTGAACGACAAACCAAGGATCAAAGAAAAGCCCCCCAAAATCGCAGGAGCTTGAAAAGATAATCGATCGGACACTCGAGAAAATCAACCGATTCGACCACCAAATTCAACCAAAAACTTGACGATGCAAGCAACAAATACACAGCCCATTTATTTAGTGATAAAAAAAAGAAGAAAAACAAATAGAGAAACCCATATGAAAAAGATGGTCTTGAATCCGATGGTTGATGGAGAAACATAAATGAAATGCAAATGAGAAACAGGAGAAAAATGATAAGATGCTAAAAAGTAGCAGTTGTACTAACCAGCCGCCATTAAAGGGATAGAAGAAATAATGAGAGAAGCCCTTTTAAGTTCCACAATTTTTCTTCCTTTCCACCCTTTTTGCTGCTCACCATCCTAGTTTCAGGATTAGCCTCAGCTCTTCTCATCTTCCATTACTTCACTGAGTCGTCTTGAAATGTTAATGTGAGTGTGAAACACAAAGGGGCGAGAGAGGACAGACAAGAAACCGATAAAGACTTCCCAATTTGTTTTGTCTTCCATTTCCCATCTTCTTTTTTTTTTTTATCGATTTAAAAAGATGATACAAAGAATATGGTACATCTCATGACATTATCTTAAATTATGAAAATACGTATACTGTTGTTAGACCAGAGTATGGGTTTTTTTTTCCCCTTTTTTTCCCCCCCCTTTTATGGAATAAAACCTATATTAATAAACATAAGTGGCTTGGTCGGTAAGAAACCAACACTTCCAAGTAGGAGGTTAGAGTTCAAATTCTCTTGGGTCACGGGCAAAGCCTCGCACTATATTTAAATTATGTGTAATAGTTATCCACCGAAAATAAGTCAAAGCTGGCATGGGTGAACTTTTCAAAAACTTAAAAAAAAAAACTTATATTAAGAAATATATGAAATAAAACAAAAATGAGGCACACCAATGACTCATAGTTTTTATAGTATGAAGTTAAGAATCCTAATCCCCTTATAGGGTCTGAGGCGAAGTCCTAACATATAATTATAAAGATATCCACTAGGGATGTTATATAAAAACAAGAGAATTTTTTTAGTCTCACCCCTCTTGAGTTACTCAATTTACCGTTATTATTGTCTTATATTATTTATCAATTTTCAATACTACTCTCACATTCTAAATTCAAATATATTATTCATGAACCATATTTCCCAAACTTCACGATGATTTATGATTGGAGAGGAAGAAGTTGCGGACAATAAAGAGAGACAAATAAATGAGTTGAGCGTAGAGTTTTCATTTAAAGTTATTCTTGGTCTTTGAAATATTTAACTTGCTTACATCAATACTTAATTGCAATTGCCTAACGATAGGCCTTTGATATATTTTCGCCCTGTAGGAGATATGATTGATAAATTGGATAGCTCTCAAGGTGTTGGATTTTGGTTTTAAAAATCAAATAATATAATATAATATGTTATTTAAATAAGTCTCAAAAACATTAAAACTCTATATCCTTAATTTTGGTTTAAGACTCTTGTTTGATTATTACTCTATAGGATTCTTCTGGATGTAAAGATTCCAATCCAAACATTTTGGTAATTTGGCATATATAAGGTAATCTAATTTACCCTATCTGTTTAGTCCCACATCAAATGGAGTTAATGATAATATTGATTATATATAAATTGATTGTTCCTAAGTGAGTTGTATGCCGGTAGAGAGTTAAATATGGATCACACGCATGCGCCGAGCTGGGCTGAGTTGGCTGCGGCCGTGGTCTGTGTGTCCCAATCTGGCTAGGCCTTGGGACACTATAATAAAATTAAGTGTCTATGATGGGACTTACAGGTAAGCATTTCTGATTCTAACACAGGGTAGCATTAATTTCAGGGCCTAACTCAAGGAGTGGGCTGAAAAGTATGAGCTCCTTCACTACATCAATCACAAAAACTTACAAGCTTATCATCAATGGCTTCATTGAGATCAATTACTTCAAAATAGAGAATATTAATCACCTTGTATCCTACTTTGATGTATGTACTTTCAATTGCATCCCAAGGCAAGCAAGCTCTTCGGTAGGTATCTTGGCTAGGAGGGTCTGATGACCTTTTCGATTAAGATTGTTTGACCAAATTCCTTTTTTGTTTTTTGTTTTTTTTGATCCTCAATTGCTAAAACAATTCCATTTATCCAAAAAGAAGTTTAATGTGATTGTCTTGTTAGTTCGAATGCGATGTGATCAAATTTCTTTTAACTCATGCTCTAACTTTTGCATATTGCTCAGAACCAAAACTTGTTTCCATACAAAAGGTGATGCAACTCATAAATATGATGATGATGAATTTGATTGTTAAAACAAAAAAAACCACGTAGAAGATAAATTATTCTACTGAAAAAGCAAAGCGGATCACTAGTTTTACAATCCCATGCAGAGACTCTTGCACTTCTTTAGTCCTGTATTTAAAGGAACACATGAAGGAAGAAAGAAGATAAAATTTAGAAAGCTATTTTATTAAGAACAACATCATAAAGTCACACGGGATTAAGGACAACATTGTAAAATTGTAAGAGATGAAGGACAATTTACGAATTATTAAATTACCTGACCATAACTTAACAGAATTTGTTAACGAAATGTACTAATGAGGTACATAGTTAATTTGATATAGTTTTAAGGTGCTTATATATATCTAGGATGTCTTGAAAATTTATTTTTAAAATTAAATATAATCGTTTAAATAAATCCTCTCACTAGAACGGTTGAAATTAATGACTAGTGATGGTTATTGCTTCATCAGCCTAAGACAAACACTCGAGGCCAAGGTAGACAACTTATTGAAAAAATAAATAATAATACGTTAATTCAGTTAATGATGTTTTCAAAAAACTTAAAACAAAAAATCATACGTGGGTTTTTAGGTCTATTTTGTTTCGTTACTGTTGGTCAGATATACCTTTCTCTCATTTTCCAAGCCATTTTAAGTCGAGTAATGCATCTAAATCACTGATAATAATAGAATGGTATTCAAATTGAAGAATCACTTATCATACCCCTCTTTTATCTATATATATATATATATATATATATATATATATAATATATATATATATATATATATATATATATATATATTTTTATATATATATACTTAAGACACCGTGCATATGCACGTGTGGTTTGTTCCGTGGATTAGCATTCGTTAGTAAACGTAGTGGTATTCTTTATTCTAGTTTTGTTGTATTTTTGGTAGTGGTATTGTTCATCTTTGTCATAAAATTTTGGTATTTGAGGATTAATTTTGTAACATTTTAATGCTGAGGGTGAGTCTAGTAGTTGTCCTAAGTAGAACTATGTCCGATCTTTTGTTCATCGATCTTAGTTGGGTTTCTTTATTATATTTGGTTGGTTGGGACCTTCTGAGATATGTTTGGTTTATTTTTGTATGCCTTTTATTATATCCTCTACTTCTTGTGGTAGTTGTTTTCTTTGTATTTTTTATGCTTTTTGTGGTGGTTATTAAACATCTAGAATTTGGGGAGGTGTTCTTTATCCCTACCATCTGCCTTCTTTCGTGTTGGTTTTGTGTTTGTGGTGTGGCTTTGGGGTGTTTTTTTTTGTCTCTCTATATTATGAAAAATATTTGATCTTTCGGATCATCTTTCACATAGAGAATATAGGTCGTGTACTAGTTCTTCTTGTTATCGTTATCATTAATGTGTTGAGATGGCTCTTGTCACTGGATCCATTGTTGATATTGTAGCTTCAATGATGCAGGGAGAAAAGGAGCATCATGCAACACTTCTTTGTTAGATTTTAAATTTTAGACTTTGTATTCCACATGTTGATTAGATATATCATGCAATTTTGTACTATGAAACTCGTAGCTCCCTTCTCCCCACCTTACCTTGCTAGTTATCTAGCTTTTAAAAGGACAATGGATCGTATTTCGTACTAATTCAGTTACTCATAATCCTCAACAATCCACTTAGAATTGAATTCAAAATTGAACTAATAAAATAATGAAAGAGAAAAATGATTGATGTTAATCTTACTAACAAAAAAACAAATAAGTATAGTCTCTTAGTTTTGCATCTTGTAATCTCAATCGGGGTAGAATTCGAAACTACACGGTTGCAAAACTATGATCACTCCGCCTAGGATCATCGTTTCTACACGTTTGATAAAAAAATTGAAAGAAAAAAAAAGCAACTCGTGTTTTGCAAGGCAAGGGATGCGTAGAGTCAAGTAAAGATGGTGGGGAGAATGATTTGTCACCTTCCTTGCCTTCTCGGCACGGGCGTTTTCTCTTTATAAAGAATATTCCAAAAGAATTCGAACTCTTAAGTTTAGATGATCATTGAGTTCAAGACTTGTTTATGTTCTAAAAGGCAAAACAGATTTGTAGCCGTGAACTCTAAGATGACTAAACTCCGAACCTTCCGTTTGGCACCCCAATAACTCGAGCCTCACTGCGGGGACCTGGATCTTTCAGTCTCTCCACCACCGAACAAGAGTAAAGCTCCTTCATCTTTGGCGCAGTTCCAACTCCCTCTTTTATATGCGCCAAAAGTAGCGGCTTAGCCGGATGGTTCGTAAGACTCCGAAACCATGAATCCTCCTTGTCAACCTTTCCACAATCCCTACAAGAAACTAAATAAATCAATCTCAAGAGCGAATGAACACCATGATAATAGCCGGCATGAATATTACGATGAAAAGACAATCTAAGCACGGCATTCTCGCAATCTTAAAACACGTCTCATTTTAAGTTCTATAAAGCAACGAGTTGAAGATCGAAGAAACCAAAAGATAAAGAAGAGAGAGGAGGAGAAGAATCGGAGGATCACATTCAACACACTACGAATGTGCTCCTTCGAGGCAATAGGATTGGCTGAGTTGAATTACTAATGAGGCCATAAAGTAGAGTGTAACATACCAGTCATAGGCTTGCATCGCCGCCAACCTTTTCATCGCATCCGATGTGTGTTTTTGCTCATCAAGGGCATCATCGATTAGAATCTTATAAGTGAGTATCCGGTGTGATATCCCGCAACTCCTCTTTTATATCTTCTATTTCTTGTTCCACGTAACTCATTTTGCCGCTTTGTTCATGTTAACAAGAAAACACTTTCGAGAATGAAATCCTTTTCCAAAAGAGGGGGGGAAATAGCAAGCTATAAAACAGAGTATCGATGGGTATTTCATGTATGAGTATCCGAACTTCAAAGAATTTATTGGCTTTAACATCTAATGGCAACATGCTTCACAATTTCGATTCCCTAGATTGTTTGTGCATCCAGAGCTTTAAAAACCCTAGAAAAATGACATGAATCCCTTCCAAACTAAATGGGAATAACAAAAATAATAATAAAAAAAAACTCATTTTATACAATAATACCTTCAAGCTTTTATCTAAATCACACATCAACGAATACTTTCTCGCAATATAGTTGGCAATGATTCCGGACCGAACAAAGAACGTTATCGGTCAAAAGGCCCGTCGTGCATGGAATCATAATCTTCAAATTCACGCTAAACAACCATAAGATAAACGAACAAACTCATTTAAAGCTCCAAACCATTTGAAAAAATGAATTATAGCATAAGAGAATAATCGCCAAAAAAAAAGCAAAAAGAGGAGGAAGAATTTGAGCGGACAATGGGCCGGAGGGAGAGGAAAATTGTCGGATGGTGCTGAGAGGGGAGGTTTTGTGGCATCTTGTCATTTCATTGTTTTTGAATATTTCCCATTTAATTACGTTTGAATTGTCCCCGTTGTTATTTGGCGAATTTGATTTTTGAATATTTAGCCACGTTTTGCTTGAAAATTGTTGGCCCGTTAGTTATTTGCTTTGTTTTGAATATTTAGCCCATTTATTACGTTTGAAAATGGTCCCCGATTAGTTATTTGGCAAATTTGATTTTTGAATATTTAATAAAGAATAAATTGTTAATGTTTTATCATTATTACATTTATTAAGCGGTATTCAAACGATGCTTGGTTGATTTTAAGGGTAATTTTCATCTGGACCCCCTGAGGTTTGGTCCGATCACTTATAGTCCAATTTAGTTTTCTTTGCATATGGCTCCCTGGTTTCAAAATGATTAACTAAGGACAAACTTAGCATAAATTATTAGTTTAATAATTTTGTGACGAAAATACCCTTGTGTCTTTTGGATTTTTTTTATTATTTTAATTTTAATCTACTAAAATAATATTAATTAAAAGATAAGGGTAGTTTTGTCATAAAAATTATTAAACTAACATTCGGAAACTTGTCCTCATTTAATCATTTCTTGAAACTCGGGGAGCCATATCAAAGGAAACTTAACTACTAAATGACCTGGACCAAACCTCGGGGGGTCCGTGATTACCCTTGATTTTAATTGTTTCTTCTTCTTCAATTAATATTTCCTAGTTTTGGAGAAACTCTTCCTATTCCTTATGCTAGTTGTTGCTAATTATTATTATTTTTAAATGGCGGTATTCTAACGTTTAGATGCTTGTTTTGATTAATTTTTCTTCTTCAATTAATATTTCCTAGTTTTAGGAGAAACTCTTCATATTTCTTAGGCTTCTTGTTGTTAATGATTCGGAACTATAATTAATATAATAATTAATATTTCCTAGTTTTAGGAGAAACTCTTCATATTTCTTAGGCTTCTTGTTGTTAATGATTCGGTAAACTATAATTAATATAATATTATTGAAAGTATGAAATATGAATACCATTAGTTATTTGTCAAATTAGATTTTTAATATTTAGTTCCGATTTAATTACGTTTGAAAATTGTCCCCACATTGTTATTTGGCAAATATGATTTTTGAATATTTGCACCGATTTAATTCGGTTTGAAATTGTCGCCAATTGTTATTTGGCAAATTTGTTTTGAATATTTAGCCCGATTTTAATTACGGTTTGAAAATTGTCCTTAGTTATTTGCAAATTTGATTTTTGAATATTTGCACACGATTTAATTCGGTTTGAAAATTGTCGCCGATTAGTTAATTGCAAATTTGATTTTTGAATATTTAATAAAGAATAAATTGTTAATTTTTATCATTATTACATTTATTAGCGGTATTCAACATGCTTAGTTGATTTTGATTGCTTCTTCTTCTTCAATTAATATTTCCTAGTTTTTAAGAGAAACTCTTGCTATTCCTTAGGCTTGTTGTTGTTAATGATTCAAGTAAACTTTAATTAATATAATATTATTGAAGTATAAAATATGAATTTACAATTTTAGGCGTAATTAATTATATCAATGTGTTAGGGAAGAAGGCTATTTTGGGAAATAAAATGTAGCCATGGTTTTGACTTAATTAATTATATCATGTAGTTAGGGAAGAAGGCTATTTTGGGGTAAATGTAGCCATGAGTTTTGAGTTATTAAATCTCATTTAGTTATTTGAGAAATTACATTTTTGGAATTCTTTTTTATGACTTAAATGTTTAGTAGTTTTAGAAAATAAGGGTGTTTTGGGAAGTGAAATGTAGCCATCCTCCCTCAGTTCGTGCTTTTATAATAGTAGTATGATAGTATGATATGATATATACATGGAAGTATTTTTTCCGAAATATCGCTGCTTTTCGGCGAAATAATGCCTCCCTTATTTCCTTTTCTTTCTTGTCAAGTAGGGAAAGCATTAGGTAAGGATTGTGAGTATCATTAATGCTCTTATCATTTCGTATGATGCATCTTCTAACAATCTTTTTTTGGGTTTCTCTTTTTTGGGTAAGAAGAAGAAGTTGATTCAAAGAAAGCTTCACCAGAATACAAAACACACCCAAAAAAAAGAAAAAAGAAAAATTGCAACACACCGGAAAATAAAAAATATAGAAAGATAGCTGGATGTAAACACAAGGTTCGAACAAAAATCTAAAACCAATGAGAGGGATTGACCAAAATGTCATACATGCAATAATAGACAGTGTCATCCAAGTTACGATATTGGTCACTCCCAATAAAACCTAAGATATGAAGCTATAAATACATCAGTAACTATTAGCTCAAAAGATGCAACTACGCATCTACCACCACAAGTGCCCAAATAGGTGAAAACACGCCGCAAATGCGAAGACTGAGACGACGCAAGGGCGGAGAGAGAACATGCTGTGGGGGCGGAGAGATACACATTGTAGGGAGGTTTCGTCGCTTGACTTAGTGAGAAGAGAGAATGGTCAAGTGCTTTGACAGCAGTGATTTTACCTTCGCCAAATCCGTGCTCGGATGATGTGGCGGTAGAGGCTCGCGGCATCAAAGCTTTCAGATCCGAGAGATTAACATCTAAATCTAGCAAGGGGTTTTCCCAAAGAGTTGAATAGCCAGATCTATGACCACTAACATAATCAAGACCTGCAATTTACTTCTGTTTCAAAACCAAAACAAATCGATACTTCCAAACAAACCAAACCAAACCAATCAAACTAACAACACAGATCTAAGAAGAAGAAACAGCAAAGTGCAAAGCAGCTTTGGTGTGAAGAGTAAACCCTAGAGAAAGCCCTTCGATTGAGGGAAAATAGAGAAAAAAATAAGTCAGGGAAGAAGATAGGAAGAATGGCGGAGAAAAGGAGAAAGAAGAAGAAGAGGCAGAGAGTCACAGAGGCGGGAGACTCTTGGATCCTCCATTTCTCTTTGCCTCAAAACGGAGCCTGCACTTTGTTTATCAGAGCCAGAGTGAGGTGATTGTGGCGAAGGATTTTTTCCAAATTTTGATTTTTTTTCACTCTGCAACTTGATTTACAATGTGCAAATACTCCACTAGGAGCACAGGAGCACATCCTGTGTGCTGAGACTGACGAATGCCCAAGCTTTGCTGTTCCACTTCTTGGCATGTAACGAATTAGGAGAGCCAACTGAGCCCATGAGATAGTTCACAGTGTGTATCAACACATTGAATCGGCACAAACATTTGGCATAGCATGTAATATTTTCTTTCTTTCTCCTGTTTAGAAGCTAGGGTACCTTTTTCACCTGGGTTGACCTAAAATCAGGTCTAGCAATGCCTCAATTTTTCTGAGATAGATAGTGCATCACCATGGACACCACCGTCAGAGGTTCATAACTACTGATCAACTACAAAACAAGCACATTTAGAATGGTTTCCAAAAGGTATTTCCAGTGAATATTTCCCTTTATCCACCATACCCTCATTGAGTTTAGAGTCATTATCCACCGGGAGGATTGAAGCATGTACTCCTATTACATCCCTCCACATATTTAGAAGGAAATCCACTTCTAATATCTTGTCAGTGATCGAAAATAATGTAGAGATGTGAGGAAAACACAATCCCCTGATCCAAACTCACCCTCACAAGCAGTCAAAAAACCCACCTAACAGGCCAAGAGCAGGAATTTTTTTAACACTACTCAATCAACATCTACCGCTATTCTATTAGTATTATTAACCCTCAAGATTTTGAGAACCACTAAGAAGCCTGGCTTGAAAACCTCAATCATGAAAAAGTCCGGGTCCTGCTCCCAAACACCCAGATGCACAATTGAGACCAAAAGAAGACGTTGCTCCAACTTCAATGAAAAAAATTAGTAAACCTTAGCACGAGGTAGATTCTTGAACTTCAAGATAAAATCAATGGATACAATATAAATCTGTCAAAATTTTCTTAAATTCTATAGTGTACACATAGGATGAATGAACAATTGACAAGAACAAAGGGCTGAGTACGCGTAATAACAGGACAGAGCTCATCGAGGCATTGCAGTACCCTGCACGGACAAGATCAAGAAAAGCATTTCTTTGCCCTAAGCATTTATGAACTTGAAATGCCGTTAGTAACCCCTCAACCCATCACCTTCCATTTTGTAGATCAAACAGAAGACAGCACATGATCCAACAGCTCGGACAACATGATGAACTAGCAAATGTACACATTTCTCACAGAATCCATCCTGCACCATTTTCTTTTTGGGAGGGGTGGGTGGGGTAAACATAGAAATGGCATGCAAAAAACAAAAAGAAACCCAGTCTCAATGCAAAATTCTAGTTGCTCACCGCAAAATCGCGCACAAAACCTCAAGGAACATCTTCAGGCTTGAGGTACCTCCTCCATGTCAGTGTCTTGAAGTGCACTTGCTCTTGTCTCTAAAGTGGAATGGCTCCAAACCTTGGGATTCTCTTTCAATATACCCTTTTAATTTCCTACGACTCTTCCAGATGGGTTAGCAGAAGACTGACAATTGAGTTTAAACAGTGAGATCTTTGAAGGCCTCTAATTTTCCATTAAGGGAATGAGTGGGCCCCGTTTCAAGAACTTCCTGATGGCCTGGGCCCCCATTTTGTGGCACTTTACATAACCTGTCGTCGACAGATTTCATGATGACCGAGCTGCAAGGGCCTTTGAAGTATGTCGAGTAAGGGAAGTACTCAGCACAACGTGCTTCCCATCCTGCATGAGAACAGAATTAACCTTGAGATTTACCTGGTAAGGAAATGATATTTGCTCACCTCACATTGTATAGCCTCAAGAATACTGTTTTGTATTACCCCAAAAAATAAAAACCAATGTTTTGCTTTGGTGCAATGAAATCAACGACATATCAGCCTTATTAATAAATAAATAAATGGAAAAAAACCACCACCACACACTTGTACTTGGTGCAAGAAGTGCATCCAACACAACAATTCATACATCCAACCTCACTTCATTGAACAATATGGCCTCCCCCCCCCCTCCAAAAGTAACCTCAAAGATAATACAAAGTAAGAAAGGATTTCCTTTCCTTCTATTTTATCGTTAAGAAGGCTAGAAAGAAGGTAGTACAGTGGCCACTTTCCCGCATGGCCTATCATTAGTGCCAAATCGAGATGATAAACAGGGACAGGATCTGATAAATTGGTCAGAATGTCAAATAGGAGTTCCAATTCTGCCATACAGCCCACCACATGTTGCACCTTTACCATTTGTACTTCAATAGTTCAAAATTGTATACATACATACATACATACATACATACATACACGTGAGGCAAGTACAAATGAAAAAAAAAGAAGATTTGTTATTTAGGTTTTTCTTTTTTGAAAAACAAAAAATATATATATTGTTAAGGAAGAAAAAAATAATTAAGTTAATAATTTACTGAAAAATATTTATTTGAGTTGTAATTATAAAATAAAACACAGAATTATTTGAAAGAAGATGAAAGGTGAGAAGATACAAAAAATGATTCCTATTTTCAAGGCTTTGAGAGAGGAAACCTATTAAAATTGCATATAATGAAGGGATAACAGTCAAGCAGAATGATGTTAATGAGGTTCTGATTCACGAAACTGCACTACAAAATAGAGAAAGAAAGAAAAAAAAGAAAAGAGCACCACTTAGAAGAAACCACAATGGTTTTCAGATAATAAGTGGAAATAGGTAGTAGTTTAGATTGAAAAAAGAAAGACATCGGAGAGAGGGAGGGATTTAACTCTGTTGTCCCTCGAATTAAAAAGAACGAACAAACTGGGGACATTTCTAAAAACATTATATGGTCAGTGCAAAACAATTAAAATTTAAGGAAAATACAAGCAGATACCATCTACCACATATTTAGATGCATCTCAGGCATACGAGTAAAAACTAGTAAACAAGATTTTGAGGATGAGTAGCATTGAAACAAGACAAAATAAAGGCTGCCTTCATTAACAATGAAAGTGATAGTGCTGAGCTGACAATACACAATAATGCATAATCAACTGAGATTGTTCACGCATTCCACCAAGGAGTGATGATATATGACTTCCAGGCTTTAAAGGGTAAATGGCAAGATGAAGGCTGTAAGGACCGGGATTGAATTCTCGAAAGATTAGAAGTTTATGACTCAACAATAAATACAGCACCATGAAAACAATGGAATAGTAGAGCAGTATTCATGTATCTAAATCCCAGGTAAGAGAGCATCTTTTCCCTCAGCATAATACATGAAAGGAAAAAGATGGACAAAATGATACGGAGGCACTTACTAGATGCGGCATCAGGGTCAACCAATACTGTTCCAAGTAGTTTGTGAACTGAAACGCATTCTTTGAGCTTCCAGTCCTTCACTGATCCCAATGCTCCATTTCTGATTTTGAACACATGAAGAGTTAGAATCCAACACAGAGAGAGACACATAGGACTCTTCAATAATTTTAAGAGAAAGAGAGAGACAGAGACATGGGATCGTTGGCTGACTCCTCAATAATTTTAATAGCCTCAGACTTCTTTTCATGATCCAAGAGATAAAGCATTTCTGCTGCTGCTGCTCTGTGCATCAATGAATCTACAAAAGAAAAGTATCTCCGTGAAAAATGAATGTAGCAAACAAAACCCTAGTAGATGTTTAAGGTAGACAGAAAAAGAATAAAAATACCTTGGTGTTTCTCAAAGAAAATGCTATTTGCTTCTATCAAAGATTTTCCATGCAATTGACTGCAGGGAAGAAAAAAAGAGAGGAAATATGAGATAAAAGCTCCAGAAAAAGCACTGAAGGGTGGAATAATCAGTCAAGCCATTAGCTGAAGAATCTCAAATTCTTTCTCACTTTTTTTCTTCTTCTTTTCTTTCTTTCTTTCTTTTTTTTTTTTTTTTTTTTTTTTTTTTTTTGAAGGGGGGGGGGGGGGGGTTTACAATCCCACGTCTCATCATCCCTGTGCCTATGCAATGCCTTGCCAACCAGTCAAGAGAAGTTTTTCAAGTAACTATGAGGATAGTGAACGTTCAATATCCTTTGCCCAACAGAAAAACTTAATAAGAGAATTGTAGCAACTTCAGATGTTAAAGAACTGACCAGCAGAGATAATGGGGATGAGAAGAGAAAAGAAGAGGGGGGAAGGAGCAGAAGACGAAGGGGAGAACTCGTGTATTGAGGCTTACCCCTATGTACTTTATTTATAAAAAAGAACCCAATCTGAGTTTAGCAGAACTTTCCTAAACTGAGTTAGAGCAACAGAAAATTACACAAGTGCATAGAATCTCCCAGATCTACTGAAAAAGAAACTATCGGAAATTACTTGTCAACCAAGCAATAAGAAAATTAGAAAGCAAGCAAAACAGAAGTAACCATCCACTAACTGGATCATGATATTGTCAACAAGAAAAATACAAATACACTATCATAGCAGGGAAATGTGTGGGGAACCTGAGTTCAGGACGCTCTGCTTCCAAGACATTCCAAATTAGTTTCTCTGAATCAGATGCTGGAGCTGCCAGAGATCCCACTTTATGGAAGAATCTTATCTGCAATAAAAAGTCCAAAATTAGTGTAATAAAGATGCATATAAGAATAAAAAGAAAATCTTACGGACAAACAATTAAGCCTGGACAATTAACATACCAAGCATCGATGGGAATCAGGGTTATCTGCATCCAACCTAAGAAGCTGCTTTACAGCCTGCAAAAAAAGTGTAAGCTGAGTTAAAGAAATGCTTCCCTGCAAATCAATGTTAGAAATACAGTAATTCCATGAAACCAACTAACAAGTGACATTTGTGAGGATAACACAACCATTGGCAACCCTATCACCCTTCGAAATCATCAAATTCTCCATAAGCAAGGAAAAAACTATGCAAGGTAGCAAGATGGAGAAACATCTCCGTGAAGACAAACAGGAAACAATAAGACTTAAAAAAAAAATGGGGAAAAAAAGAAAAAGAAAAAGAGAGGAGACACCATCAGGTGTCCCTTAACCCCTCATCTGGGCAGAAAAAGAGGCACCACGAGGTGTCCTTTAATCCCTCATATGGAAGCCCACATGAGATGGATGAATTAGTTGAACCTCATCTCCACATTGTGATGTACTCATAGCTTTATTTATCATTTTCAATATTAGTGTATCAAATTTCAACAACAAAGGTTCAAAGATTTGGAAGATAACTCCTGTTTGATTTACAGTTCTCAAATTCCCCCCCCCCTCTCTCCCATCATGCTTGATAGCGGTTACTTCATATGGCCCTCACAGCTGCTTCCACTAATGAGAGATGAACACATTGTTACAGTTTTTGTAGATAAGACATTAATATTCCTTTTTCCAAAAGAGAAATTATGGAAATGTCTTAAATTCATTTTCCAAGGCTTGCCAGTGCATGGGAAAGATTGTCCCAACAAATTATTTTTCCTACCATGTGATTTCACCCCTTCAACAAAGGTAGTTTCAATGCAACCATAATTTGCTAGTATTCTTTTTTTATTTTTTGGTTTGGTAAGAGGGGGGTGTTAAGAATGCTTTCGGTTGTAAATGTACCTGAAAAGCAAGCAATATTTTCTGTTTTCTCATATTCACTTCAAAAGAAAGTAAGTGTGTCTCCAAGGACTCCGAAGAATGCTTTTGCAGTAGCTTCAGATATTTTGTAGTTTCTGACAATGGATCTTCAACCTGCCAAATGAAAATCAAAACCAAAGAGTAAGTTATTGTTCCTAAGAGCTAAATATATGTGCTCTGTCAGCAGATACTGAAGACTCTTGAGGAGTAGTTTTCAGGAAAGCTAGCCACTCAAAGGAGTAAGCAAGTGGGCAAAAACGTTATTTCAAAAGAGGAAAGCCCTTCTGTTCATTTCATTGACAGGTTGGAGAAATGTTCACGGGCGTTTACTTGTTTTTGGTGAGAGAATCTTTCCTTTATCTGTCTCAGTCAGGTGCATGAGTTTCCCCAAGGGAGAGATTAATGATTACCCATCGACATAGGCACACTACACCTTCAAAGGGGCCATGACACATCTGAGCCAAGGAAAGCAACTTCTTTCCTAAGGGAAATTACCCTTTGATCCTTTGAAGATCCATTCTTGCCAAGTCATATCCATGGCTACTATGACTGGGACAGTAGTACTAGTAATTTTCTGTTCAACTGTAACACCCCAACCCCCCCCCCCCAGGGCAGGGGGTGAAGATGGTCCTTCCCATTTCTGGCCGTCTAAAATTTTATCTTTCAAGTAGGAAATAACTCAATTACTTCAACCTTTCACCTTTGCATTTACTACAAATCAACTATGGCTATTTTTTCAACTTTGAGCTCTCTCAAGGACTAGCTTGTTGGCATAAGTGCAAATGATCTGCTACCCGATTGTGCATATTCAATAACACACTGATTTAGAGGGGAGAAAGGGGAGAAAAAAAAGAAGAAAAAAAATCAAATACTCAGTAGAAAAAAAGTTTCATGAATCCCTTTCTACCTGCAACAACTTCTCCCCATTGGGATCAGGATCTACTGGTTTGGCATGTTGCCGTTTTCCACTCCTAGAGGCACCAGTTGCATTTGATTCCTCTTCATTTTTCTCTTCAGCCTCCTTTCAAAATATGAAAATGTCACATTAAATCACTGAGAAGAAAGGTGACTAAAAAACAAACGATATAAAACTAGTTTACTTTCTTAGCACGGGCTTCTGCTTTTTTCTGCTTTTGTCTCATCTTCCTTTTCTGGGCAGGAAGCAACTTTGACATTTCATCATCTTCTTCAGTTGCTGATTTTGGAGGAGAATCATACAGCTTCAAATAGCATCTATATATATGCATAGATGAATATGGTTAAATAGAAAGTTGAAAAGTGCTACAAGATACAAGTTAATGGAAGCCATTATAGAGACTACGACTGATCAACATTTCAAGGGTGGCGGTAGCTGGTATGGTTCAGCTCCTCCATCGATCAGCGACTGCAAGATCCCCAAATCTTTTTAATCTTCCCATGTTCTTTATCAAGATGATTAATAGTAATCAAATACACATGATTCTTGTCCCCAAGAAAACACCAAACAGAAAAAGTTCAACATCCCAAATTTGTATCCCCTCATCCCCATCTCTCTCCTCTGAAAGACATAATGTCCTTTTCTCCCATTCCAGTGACATCTTCATCCTAGGCCACAGGAAATACATAAACATACATTGCATTTCCATTGAAATGCATAACAATTTAGTGAAATATTTTGGTTTCTCTGTATACAAATAACAAAGAGTACAGTATAGTCAAACTAACTGATGTAAAAAAGTGGCCCAAAAATTACTAAACTGTTCCATCCCATAAAAAGTACAATTTATTGAGGTGAAATGGTACAAATGCAAAAAAAGCTATGAATTTGCACAAAGAAATACAATCTCCTGAAAATATAAGCTCCCACGACTGTACAATAATACAGCATCACACCAACTAGATGAGGTCAGCTAATATCACAGCAAAATATTCGAATTGCAACATCAAGTAATACACAGGTCCCTACAAATTTAACATCTTGCTTCACAATTTTGCTAGAATCTAGCAGTCATTGAACACTTGAACCGATACCCCGATTACTTATACACCAGTGCATATTTATCCTTATAGTACTCCCTAAAGCTCCATTAAGATATTATTATAATTTCCCCTCATGTCCTACAATTTTACCAACTACCAACCATTCAATTAAGATTAGGTTATGTCTGGAAGTTTGAAAAAGGAGAGAAGAGGAGAAAGAGAAAGACCTGTCCCCCTGTGCGCGCGCACACGCGCACGGGGGGAGGAACATACATACAAAACCAATGATTGTGCCGTCAAATTTTACCAACTTTCTGACCACCAAACAAAATATTGGATTTTGACCGTATCAGAGGCATAGTTCAATTTGGAATTGTTCATCGTCAAAATGCCATCTTGGTTCTAGTTACTTTAGCATTCAAAACTAATCGTCTAGGATATCAAAACTCTCATCCAGCTGTGACACATAATTTAGAGCATAGATATACACATAAAAAAAAATCCTTTACCTAATAGCCCCAACTGCTGCTTTATGAAAATATGCATGTGAATGCAACCGATCCTGAAATTTTAGCATCTCCACATAGGCACGCAGAGTCATTTTTCTTAAGCAATAAGAATGAAAGTCGAACTGATCTTCAGTCATATCTGCATAATGCTTCTCCACAGCCAAAAACTTTTTCAAAGCCCTACCGAGATCACCCTGCCGGTAGTAACTTTCACCAGAAGCTAGTTCATACCTTCTCAGGATGCATAAACACAGACAAATTAGCAGTAGAGTCACAATAGCCACTTGGGATAGAAACTTCTAAAATCTTAACAAAAAAGGACAAAAAGCATACCACATGCACTGCATATCATAAAGGTTATTGTGCTGATCTCCATCCTTTGTGAACAATACCGCAGTTTTCTCTGCTAGTCCAACCTTTGCAGAAAGTCAAACATTCAAAAAAAAACTCAGTTTCCCACAAGAACACAAAAAATAGAGAAAGATGCAGATTGAAGGAGATTAACACAAAATTAAATGATTAAATTCAACAAAAAAAATAAAATAAAAGAAAAATATTGGAATAAAAATATACACCTGATCAGCCTGAAGCATACGCTTAACACATTCACTATTTATGTAGCGATCTGCAAGGTCCATAGACCTTGCTTCATCTGCCAAAGCAGCAGCAGCAGGCAAGTCACCTGCATGCTTCAATATCCTGCCCTGTGAACAGACACCAAATCAACAGGAAATTTAAAGTCAACAAAATATAGATTGCTCTGTGAGTAAACAACCGAATAGCCAATAGATTTCTCAAGTTCATGATAGAATAAAAATGGCCATATCAATCAAGAAAGACACCATCTTTATTTCTTTTGGCAAAATAAATAACTATCTTTTAGGTGACAAAATTTGTTGGTATATCCAAATTCAAAGTAGAAAGATCTATAATTCTGCTATTGTTAATTTCAAATAAGTCCACGTGAAGTACGGCGTCGGATTGGAAGCCATCACCACCTGGTAGCCCATTTTTGAAGATAAAGGCATACCACTTCCTCTGAAGAAAGCTTCCATAAACATATGTCTATGAAGAAACTTCGTTTCTCAATTACTCAATTCGTCTGGTGTAGGTGAGCTCTTCCTACTTTTTTCAAATTTCATTCTCGGACCTCAGAAAAGGAAGTGGTTCTCCAAAGTAAGCAATTTTTACTGATCAGAAAATTATATAAATATACTGAGCCAGGTGTCTCATGAGAAACTAGTTATGTGAGAAAAAGCTGGCGCTAGTGCAGTTTGATCCAGACCAGAAATCAAGATTTGCGGGTATAACTGGATCTAGTATCCAATTCAGGTATTAACTTCGGGTTGAAAACTTTTTTTTTGGGGGGGGGCTTTCAGCCCTCAAGGAATCACCCTTACCAATAAGGCCTAGACAGAACTCACTACAGATCCATCACTCATCCATGTTACAACCACCTCCAAAATTCATCATCAGAAATCCTTGAGCAGTCTAGATTGTAGATCACATACAACATGGGTATCACATCCTTCCAATCTCTATAGATATGCCAAGAAGTCACAACAGAACAGTGGGTCCTTCATACCCAAAGGGGCGAAGTACCTTGTATCCCAATAAAAGGCCAGGAATGTTTTCCTCCCAAACAAAGCATAGCACAATCAATATAGTGGTTCTTCAGAATGAACTCCTTGAATCTCTTAAACCACAACACAAGGCTAAAAAAACCAGCTATGAGACATTTTGTGGTAACCTAGTATTCTTGAAAAAAATTACATACAATCACCCCTTAACCGTCAGGTTTCCTGTTTCCCTCATAATATGGATTTGAATGGAATCGTATACCCAACTCAAGCATATTCAGGGAAAAATAAATTAAACATAAAACACATGAGCAACTTCGTTACTTTCCATTGATTTGAATGTACAGTTTCTATAAAAAAAACAAGCAGTAATGAATCTCCTCTGAAGACTGATAATATTCATTAGTTAATCAACAAATTTCTTACTTAAGAACAATCATAAAACCCTAACTACCATTGCATAATGAGCAAAGATAGTATAGAAGATACTGTTAAAATTTGCCAGTTTTACACAGATTATTATCAACTAATGCTCAATGCAAGGCACCATCCTCCAGGTAAAAAGATAAAATGAAGCACAAAAGGAATAAACAGCAAGGTGACAGGATAAAAGAGAAATATATTAGTAAAACAAATGTTACATGGGGGGGGGGGGGGGGACTACTAGAGCATGCACTGGACAAAACTCAAATAACCTTAAAAATGACAAACGCAAACCTTCACTGAGTAGAGATCAATCACAGTTGGTGTATGATTAATGGCCTCATCAATTTTACTGAGAGCAATATCATATTTACCACGTCTGTCATAATGCTGCATCAGCACAAATTCCCTAAAATAAGTCCCTTCATATGAATGAATAAATAAAAGTGATAAATAAATAAATAAATAAAAAAGAAGAAGAAGAAGCAAGAGGACAGTAGGATATTTAACCAAGGTATAGTGAAGAAAAGAACCTGAGCCAATAAAAATAAGGTCCACATAAGCGTTGAAGGGGGCTCTTTCTCATGCCTGCATTTTAAAAGGTTTTGGTAATAAACTGAAATCTCTTAATTTTTAATAAATAACTGTATCGAGAAGGAAAATAAACAAGAAGTTCAACTACAGAAAACAAAGATAAAGTTTAACCCCTTAGCCATGGAAAACTCTAGATAAAATCTAAATAACCTAGGACCGGACCACATACAAGGCTAATAATCTTCCATTTGTCATGGAGAGAAGGTGGGAGAGGGTTGTCGACAACCATAGTAGGCCAACAAAAAGGGTATTCCATACAGTTAAATAGCTACCAACACCAATAACAACATCAGAAACTACTCAGTTTTATCCCAACTACAAAGGGTCAGCTACATGAACCCTGCCTTCCAACCAGCCCTATTCAAGGTCATGTCTTTTCTTCCTATTCCTCCCAAGGTATTTAAGGCCCTTGTCTAACTCTTTCAGTTCCATCAACGTGGATTGAATTGCTCCACCTCACTGGAATATTCAAAGGCCTCTGTGGATCATAGCCATGTCTTCAGCTATTCCCAAACCAACTATAAGAATGATCATTCGTTACTTCATACTTCCAATTTTTGCGACTCATACATCTCAACAGCCTCATTTCTACCATTGTGAGTTTATCTAAATTATGCTTCAACAGCCCAATGCCCTGCACTATATACCATAGCTGATCATATGATGATACTATAAAATCCTTGAGTTTTACAGGAATACATTAATTACAAAAAACCAAAAGCACACCTCTCCACTTCATTTACCCTATTTTAATTCTCCCACTAACATTGTGTTACGAGCACCAGATCGAGTAGCTTTCCTTCGACCGATATTTCTAGATGAAAGGAAAACAACAAGGAACAGTTTCTTCAAGTGAACCAAACTCCCAATAAGCAAATGCTTAATTTGACAAGAATTCTCTTTGATCCTAAATACATTAATTATCCCATATATAAAAAGACCCACACAACAACTCTCTAGACCCACACAACAACTCACCAGACTTGACGATCAAGTTACTGTTACAACCAAATAACCAATTCTCCACTCCCCACCTACAATTTAGGGTTGGGAGGGGGGTCCCCCTTGGTTTCACCTTGTCCTCAAGGGTGGGGAAACGCTTCCTTAATTCTTCTAAATTTTCTCAAGTTGCATCTGCAGGAGCCAACCCCTTCCAATGCACCAAAACATCTTACTTTTTCCCTCTAACACTTCGATCTAACAAAGCTTGTGGCTGAACAATAACAATGTCTTCTTCCTGGAAATCCTGCAGCTCAGCAAGCACTTGGATCTTTTCTCCCACCCTTTTCTTGGGAAAAGATACATGAAACATAGAAGGGTCAATCTTTGATCCCCTTGGCAACTGAAGCTTGTATGCCACTTGACTTCAAATGATTCGTAGTAACATGGCGATAACTTGAGAATTCTTCGAAGTGCCATTGAGATTTGTCGATAAGTTTTAAGTAGTAGGTAGACAAAATCTCCTACATCAAAACTTCTCTCCATGTGCTTCTTGTCATACACTTTTTTCATGCGATTTTGGGCCACTTGCAACTGTTCCCATATTTGTTTTAGAACTTGATCCCACATGTTGAGTTCTTTGTCGACCGATTCCACTTGAATTGTGCTAGGGACACAAGACAAAAAAGCATGGGTGGAGCATGACCACAAAATATTTCATAAGATGTCTTATTGTTGTAGAATGCACGCTAGTATTGTAACAATATTCCGCCCACGGAATCCAATTGACCTATTCCTTTCACTTATGACTAGTAAAATACCGCACGTACATCTCCACGCCTGATTTACCACCTCTATTTGATTGACTGTCAGCGGATGATATGCTGATGAAGAACTGAAATGAGTTCCTTGCAAAAGAAATAATTCTTTCCAAAATTGACTCGTGAAGACCGGATCATCACAAACAATTGTCTAAGTCATCCCATATAAATAAAAATTTGCTCAAAAAAAATACTTGAGCCATGGCATGGCTGAATATGGATGGGAAACCGGACACAAGTGTGCAAATTTAGAAAGTCAATCTACCATGACAATTATGGTAGATTTTCCTTAGAATCTGGCACTACATTAAAATATCGATCTATACGTGAGTGGGAATGGGAAGTGGTTGGGAGTAGGTCCACAAGAAAGGCATTTTCCCATCTATGTCACTGACACGCGCCACATTGCTTGATGTGCTCCCTGATTTTTCTCCTCATTCCATTCCAATAAAAAACAGATTCTCACTGTTGGAGAGATTTGAGATAGCCTTCATAGGTGCCAGTGTGGGAATCTTCCAACAAATAGATTCTAGTTTTTAAAAACAAAACACCCTCTTTGTAACTCCATGGCTCGACCGCCTCTCCCTTTGTTATACATTTCCTGACTTCTTGCAATTTTGGATGAGTTTGCATCTCCTCTCAATTGGATCAAGCCACTGTGGGACTAAGCTGGATATTGCAAAGTTCTCTTCATTTTCTCCTTCTCTAGATAATGCATCTGCCACCACATTTTCTCTTTCTGGTTTACAGGAAATTACTAAATCATACTGCATTAATTTCAATAACCATCTTTGTCGGGCTGGTCAAGTGATCTTTTGATCCCATAAAAATTTCAAGTTTCTTTGATCCATCTGCACAATAAATTGTTTAACCAGTAGCTAATGCCTCCAACATTGCACTCCAAGGACTATAGCAAGCATTTCTTTTTCACAAGTGGATAAAAATAAACTTTTACCTTGCAATGCATGGCTAAGAAAGCTATTGGTCGTCTTTCATGCGCCAAAACTCCTCCTATACTAGTGCTAGATGCATCACACTCAATCTCGAAAGATTTAGAAAATCTTTGAGTGCCAACATAGGGGCCTGAGTCATCACCTATTTGAGTTGTTCAAAGGCTTCTTCAGAACTTGGCTCCCATTTGAACCTTCATCTCTTTGCATGTTGGTGAGAGGGGCTGCGATTTTTACCATAATTTTGGATGAATTTACGATAATAACCTGTCAATCCCAAAAAGCCTCACAATCACAATTCTGACTGTCGCTTGAAACACTCAAACATGGCCGCTACCTTTTCTTGATCCACCGCCACTCCTTTGCTGATGATGTGCCCAAGATATTTGGATTTGGCTCCTCTCCTTGGAGAAATCTCCCAATGAGTGCCCAACGAGTGATAGGATTCAACCATGTGTAAATATTCTAATCCAAGTGCACTCATTAGATTTACTTAACCTTTGGATAAAATATTCCACACGATTGAATCATATCACTGATTGGGCACTCATTGGGAGATTTTCAAGGAAAGGATCCAAACCCAAGATATTTCTCCTTCAGTTGACAAAAACTATATTTTACCAACTAGTCCTAGAGCTCTGATGGAGGGTTTCTTGGGTTACCACCTCAGGAAGATTGGTACAAGTTAAATGTTGATGGAAGCTCAATTGGCAACTTAGGAAATTCAGGAACAAAAGGGCAACTCACAATGCAGCAGCAAGGGGGGTGTATGTCTTGCACACATTCCTAGGGGTGATAACTAATTTTGAGGTGGTGTTTAGGGCTTTTTATCCGAGGATTGGAGTGTCCAAGGGATCTTGGTTCACAGACGCTCTGGATAGAAAGTGATTCAGCCACTATGGAGTTTTTGATCTGTAAAAGAAATCCACCCTAGTTGGTATTACAGATATGGCTGGCCCTCCTACAATACTTGGATACAATTACTTGGAAAATAACTACTGCTTTCATGAAACCGATTCAGTGGCAGGGGTCAGCAGAAAACGAACAGTCGTCTCAAACAATGTATCTTTGCCAGCTACCATCCAAAAAGAGATGAAATGGGACATTATCATGAAACCCAGATACAGATTCACAATTAACAATCTGTTAGTGGACAGGTCTCTGAGCTGTTTTTGTAGAATAGTTTGATTGGGTTCAGTTCATTGGGTCTATCCTCTTAACTGAAGCTTTTGTCTGATATATATACATTTGTGCATACATACATACATACATACATACATACATACATGCATACATGCATGCATACATACAAATGGCCTCTCAGCTGGGGGGAAAAACCAGTTGCAATTTGACCATTAAATTTTTTAAAGAAGCATAACAATGTTGGAATATTGTGCATATTGGTTGCAAGCTTGTTAGCCTCTAGCAAACATGAGATGATTAAAAAATTACTAGTCATAAATTACCTCCCCGGATATGCTCCAGTTGTTCTAATAGAATCTTCCAACTCAAGAATCAGTTGCTCTAAAGTATCCGCCTGTAGAAGGCACACAAAAGTAAGAAATGATCAACTGTCAGAATAAGCACCCAATAAAAACAGCTTGTTTCCCACTCTACAGATACACAAACACAAGCAAAGAAATCAAACTAACCTTGCCAGGGTGATCATACAGAGGACTGAGATCAGAGAACAATGAAGGAACTCCCTAAAAGAAAGACACCAATAAAGAGAAATGAGTTCCGTTTCCAGGGCAAATTTAGATAAACGAAAACAGAACTAACATTCTAATAACCAAGCAGAAAACATTCACAAATTACAAATCATTACCTTGGTTAAAAGAGGCCTGACATATCTAACTGCTGCCTCACGGAATTTTTCACCATTTAGAAAATCAAGTGGTATTCTCTGCATGGGAGAGAGAAAGAGAGAGGGGGTATCAGAAATTCCAGTTAATGTAGTGAATCCAATTAGTAGTAGCAAATTGGCATATGTATGCTGAAATCCCAGATAAAAACTGAAAAGAACATTTTATTTGTTTGGCTAGTAATAAACCTAATATTACCAAACCCTGAAAAACTAAACAAATGATTAAGGTCCCAAGACTCAAGGAAACCCCTAGGCCTGCTGCCCAGCAGCACTAGAGTAGTATACTAGTATTCCATATGTAGTTCTTTTCAAGTCTAATTAATTTAAGTTGCCCAAGGGCAATTTTATAATTCTGCCTAACTTTTTCAGGCAGGGACATTTTAGACCTTCCATGTTTCTTTTATTGAAAGTCAGTCTCTATTTAAGTTGACATGTAATAAAGCAGCTAACGATTAGGAGTCCATGTACAGGTCTTCTTATACGACATAAAAGGCAGTCCAAGTTCAAGTCCCATTAGGATTCTTATCATGAGCCCCTCCACCCCACACACACGGAAAAAGGGGGGGGAGGGGGAATTTGGACAAATTACAGTTGATTATTGAATGAGATTATGCAATTAGCAGAACTTTTATTTGTTGTTCTAATATTAGATTAGACTGGGGTTTCAGTTTTGGTCCCCAAGGCATTAACGAAAAGGTTCTTGTAAGAAGACAAACTGACAGCCTTCTTTTGATTGAAGATTTGACCTCACTTCCACCACAGCTTCATGTAAGACTCCACCATCCAGTTATCTGCAAGTTAGAAACCCCATACAGTTCTCCCTTCTCCAGTTCTCCTCTTTAACTTATATTTGAATTCCCCTACCCTGTTCGATCACGTCTTGACCTAGAAATCAAGAATCCTTATAAAAGTCAAAACCAGCCAACAAGACCCATTTAGAAA